>NW_027459741.1:0-135953 GCF_025594145.1 Primulina tabacum | reverse complement strand
CTCTGTCAAGACGTCTTGCCGAATATCATCACCAGTAGGAACACAATACGACCTCTGAATGTCATCAAACCGTCTCCATTCACTCCAAACTCTGAATTACCTCTCCTCAGCCCTGGCTCTCAACTCTGACAACTGAACATCAACAGCCTGCTCTCTACGGATCCTGTCCGTCAAAGTAGCCCGAATGACCAACGCTGAAAAGCGAGCAATGGTCCCCGGAACCACCAAAGCTATCTCCTCTCGCTGCAAGTCTAACAACAACGGCTGCTGAATCATCGAACTCAAAGAAGAACTCGATTTACGGCTCAAAGAATCTGCTACAACATTCGCTTTCCCTGGGTGGTAACTAATCGTCACATCATAATCTTTGACAAGCTCTAACCACCTCCTCTGCCGCATATTGAGCTCTTTCTGAGAGAAAAATACTTCAAACTCTTGTGGTCCGTGAAAATTTCACATTTTTCGCCATACAAATAATGTCTCCAAATCTTCAAGGCGAAAACCACAGCTGCCAGCTCCAAATCGTGCGTAGGATAATTCTTCTCGTAATCCTTCAACTGGCGAGAAGCATAGGCTATGACTTTCCCACGCTGCATCAACACTGCTCCAAGACCCTTTTTCGACGCATCGGTATACACAACAAAATCCTCTGAACCACTGGGAAAAGCAAGAACAGGAGCTGTCGTCAACTTGTCCTTCAACTCTTGGAATGCACTCTAGCAATCATTGGACCACTCGAACTTCACAGTCTTCCTCGTCAGATTGGTTAACGGCACGGCAATCTTAGAAAAATCTGAGATAAAACGACGATAATAACCTGCCAACCCAAGAAAACTGCGTACCTCTGAGATAGTGGTAGGAATAGGCCACTTCTGAATCGCCTCAATCTTTGCTGGATCAACAGCTATGCCATCCTTCGAAACAACATGGCCTAGAAAAGAAATCTGCTCCAACCAAAACTCACACTTCTTCAACTTAGCATACAACCTCTTCTCTCTCAACAACTGAAGAACAACTCTGAGATGCTCTGCATGAAGCTCTTGGTTTTGGAATAGATCAAGATATCGTCGATGAAGACAATGACGAAGCTATCCAAATACGGCTTGAACACACAGTTCATCAGATCCATGAAAAGTGAAGGAGCATTGGTCAGACCAAAAGACATCACAAGAAACTCATAGTGACCATACCTGGTCCGAAACGCTGTCTTAGGGATATCAGATTCCCTAACCTTCAATTGATTGTAGCCAGACCGAAGATCAATCTTCGAAAATACAGTAGCACCTTGCAGCTGATCAAACAAATCATCTATCCGTGGCAACGGATACTTGTTCTTGATAGTCACTTTGTTGAGCTCCCTATAGTCGATACACAGCCGCAACGACCCATCTTTCTTCTTGACAAAAAGAACCGGAGCTCCCAAAGGCGAAGAACTCGGTCGAATAAAACCCTTGTCTAAAAGATCCTGCAACTGCGTCTTCAACTCCTTCATCTCGGTAGGAGCCATCCTATACGGAGCCTTAGAAATAAGAACCGTACCTGGAGCTAGATCAATCACAAACTCAACATCCCTGTCCGGCGGCAAACCCGGCACATCATCCTCAAACACATCAGCAAACTCCCTCACAACATCGATATCATCTATATTAATCATTCTATCCACATCCACAATCGAAGCCAGAAACACATCACAACCTCTACACAGCAACTTCTCAGCCATCGGGATGACAATCAAATCAGCAAAAACCAAACGCCCATCAATTTGAACAGAGCACGCATACACAATCGATGTCGGGCACAACACATCTCCCGAAGGCAAAACAACATTGAACTGGAGGGGAACAACAGAAGGAACTATACCCAAAGATCTCAAAACAATTCAAACATAAAAGAATGAGTAGCACCTGTATCAATCAAAGTCGTAGCTACTCTGCCTGAAAAAAATAGTACTAGAGATCACAGAAGAATCATGGTTTATACCTTCCTTGGTCATCGTAAAGATGCGACCCTGCACCTTATCCTTGCTCGCTCCCCTTGGACAATCTTTAGCAATGTGGCCAGCCGTGCCACAACGATAACACATATGAGTGCCAAATCTGCACTCTCCTCGATGATGTCTGCTGCATTTAGGACACAGCGGCTTCTCAGGATCAATTGGAACTAGCGGTGGTCTAGGACTCGATTCCATCTTGCCCTTCCCTTTGAAATGATCCTTGCCTATCTGATTCGAGCCCTGGCCTCTCTGAGCAACAGCTTGATGCCTCTCCTGCCTCTCTCTGGCTATATCCTTCTCGTCTTGTTCGGCCAACAACGCCTTAGACACAATCTCTTTGAAATTCACAGCCTTGGACATGTTGATATCTCTCCTGATCTCAGCTCTAAGGCCTCGAATGAAATGAGCACCTTTACCTTTGTCATTTGAAGCAATATACGGAGCAAATAAACAACCCTCCTCGAACTTGAGAATGTACTCATCAACGTTCATGCCTCCCTGTCGAAGCTCCAGAAACTCAGTCACCTTCCTAGCTCGAAGTGCGTCGGGAAAGTACTTGTCATAGAACAGGTCTGTGAACTCTTGCCATTCTCTTAAAAGCAGAAAAGACGGCATCACTGCCAACTGCCTAAGCTACTTGGCCTCTCACTTGGCCTCTACCCTGTCCTGTTCCTTGCAATCGAAGCAGCTGCTGAATCTGCTCGCTATGGACTTTGGCCTGCTCTTTAAGCAACTTGCCGAACTCGTCGACAACTCTCGAGGAAGAACTATCCTCACCCTCTGACGCCTTACGCTTAGGAGGCACACGCTACAATGTGCTCGCAAAAGACATATCAATAAATAACAATGAATAGATGCAAAAGAAAACATACCCGGACAGTTGAAAGTAGACGAAGTCATGCATTGGTCCGAAGAACGGTGCTCTGATACCACTAAATGTGAAACCTCGACCCGTTTTAATAAAAAAAAAATAGCAGCGGAATTTAAAATTTTCTATCAAATGGAAGGAGTGTCAAAATACATCACCATAAAATGTTTAAAAGTAAATAAATGATCATTCAAATGATATAACAAAATACAAAATATCATTCCTATGATCATGATCCAAAAATACTTGCAAAATAACATCTTCCTTCCAACTTCGTATGCATATGACTCCGGGCCACAATCAACTGGTCCGTCGTTCTTATCTACATCACATGAAATAACTGAAATGAGTATAAAAATCAGCAAGTGAAACTCTTACATAGCAATGATACATAGTATAATCTGTAAAACATGGCTTTGAAAACATAAAATACCATCAACTCTGAAACATGTATATCGTAGCAATAGCATAACAATGAGATGGTATTCTCTTTACTATGGTGGATTGATATCAATAGTAACTCTGTCTGTGGTGCTCTTATCCCATCGATATAAATCGACAACTCTGAGGGATATAAGCCTATGGTCGTTGATCAACTAATTGCATGCAATCTCTGACTATGTATCTATCAATCCATAAAACATTTAAACTCTTTCTTTGGGACATTTCATCAAACACTTTGATATTCTTTCTTTTGTATTCCCTTCTCAAAGTTGAGACATCAATTGCCTCCACAATATACAACAAAGGTATCAATACATAATAGTGAATCAAATGAAGGGAATAACACAATAAAACCTTTGACACACAATACATATATAATCATGTGAGCACAAGAATGAAAGTTGAGACATCAATTGCCTCGGCCAGAATACCAAATTTTCGAACAAGGCCCGCCCGGGCGCACAAACATTCCCGCCCGGGCGCGCACTCTGCTCACTGCCACTCCAAAGATCGCTTCTGAAACGCCTCTTCCCTTCATAATTTGGAAAAGTGGTAAACTACAAAGTTGTAGCTCTATGTCTTATCTTGAATCCCTCAAAATTTCAGATCAATTGGCCGTCTGCGTAAAACGTTATGCCCATTCTCCCAACATGTATCACTGGAGGAACGTCGAAACACACGAAACACTTCGGGGCACTTTTGGCTTACCTTCCACAATGATTTGAACAAAACTCAAAATAAGAAAATTACACCTCTATGTCTTATCTTTCTAATAGAAAAGGCTTTACCTCATTTGGATCAATATACAATTTATCATGAATTTAATCGTAACGCCACTACAAAACACTACACATCATCTATAACCAACCATACTATAAATCATAAATCGAAACTCTTAACATCCAAACTATACCTAAACTTGACCAAGTAGTCAATAAACTTATGAAAACTTAAACCGTACCGTACACCAGGCTTGGCTATTACAGACCGCACCCGCGCTACGAACAAGACCGCACCCGGTTGATGGACAGAGAGTTGGAGATTAATTACGGAAGTGATACCGCACCCGCGGTGCTAGACAGACCGCACCCGCGGTTCTGCTACAGTGAGATCAGCGCATCCGCGGTGCAAGACAGAGCGCACCCGCGGTCGCTGTTTCTGAAATTTTGGATGATGATCAATATGCCTAGCGCACCCGCGGTGAAACGTGCAGTAAGCACATTTAGCCATGTGCCTTACATGCAATGTGATCCATATATATATATATATATATATATATATATACTGCATGCAAATTCATGAGCGTAAGTTTGTTACGTTTAGACATGATTTGAATTTATGATATTGTCAGAATTGAATATGAATCAGATATAATGTTTCTGCTACAGTAGACATGGTATAACTGAAGTCAAATCAAAGAATAGACTATTTATGAAATTGTTATGAATTTCAGAGTTGATTTAGTTGAGATTTTATATCAGAGTTGTGTTATTATTCAGATTATGAGTTATACTGATACTGGTTATGAATTCTGGTATTATATCTGTGATGTTGAGATAGACGGGGTTATCGTGACTGTATAGTTATGCCGTCGAAACATCAGTAGATTGATATTGATCAGATTCAGTAATGATTTCGATTGTATCATGATAACATGGATATGAATTAGATTGTACCTTGTTCAGATATGGATCAGATTATATACCGATTTGAGTATTGATCAGAACAAGTTTTGAATCGCATTATATACTGATATTATATTTATACGATTGTCATTGCCAGACTGGTTATTGACAGATTGGAATACAAGACTTCGTCTTCGTCAGACCGGGAAGACAAAGGTATAATTCATGTTTTGTTTTGGGGAAGACACAACTCAAATGAGATTCAATTTGAGTTGCCCAACAAAATCACATACTAGGGTTGTTGTTTACCTTTTGATATAATTGATTTGTTTATAGAATTATATTCAAATCTCTTGATATGACGATGCTTTGTTTATAGATTTATATTCAAGCATTGACCTAGGAGAGTCATTGGCAGACTTGCCAAACTAGATGTTCGGTGGTATCGACGCTTCGGATCAGATTCACTCCGATTGTAGACATTCGATACAGACATGACCGAAGTCTAGGAATAAGACGTACAGTTACCCCGATTGGGAGGGTAGGTGACAGACAGTGATGTCTTTTTCACACCGGGATCCCTAGAGTTAGAGTCGAGTCGAGTCAAGATATGAATTGAATTGAGTTGCATGCTTATTTTTTTGATTTCAGGGATTATGGAATCCATTGTTACTGCATGCATATTTTGATTTGGTTTCCTAGACTATGAAACCTATTGTTATGAATTTTATGCATGATAATATGCTTTATGATTTTATTGTGTATATGCATGTATACATGTTTTATACTGGGATTTATTCTCACCGGAGTATCCGGCTGTTGTCTTGTTTTGTATGTGTGCATGACAACAGGTGGGACAAGATCGGGGTCAAGAAGATGATGAGAGAAGATGAGTTAGAGTGGTGATTCCGGACTTATTGTCGACTTGGTTTAATACTTGAAATTTAGTAGTTGAACCTTAGACTAATTTGAATAATTGTTGTACATTATTGTACTTTTATACTGAGATGTATAATAGATTGATTCCATTACCTTCCGCATTTTAAAGAAAAATTTTTAGACCCTGTTTATCTTAATTGATAATTAAATCCCAAAGATGATTAAGAAGATGATTAGCGTCCGGGTCCCCACAGAATCAATATTTCATTTCAAGTCATTTCGACGGCATAACGGCGGATTCTCGATACAGGTCATATTAACACAACATAATCAATATCAACAACTCACAATTCTCATCATCACACATGTTAAGCTCTGAAATCTGTATATGCTCAATCAATTTTATGCTGAAATTTCACACGAATCGCATATGGTCTCATTTCTTAGTTCCGGTTTCAATTACCCTATGTCCAACATATCAAGAACACATACTAAACCATCATATCACAATTCATTCGACACATGGAATCTAAATCATGCTGAAACGTAACCAAACTTACATCCTCTTGTTGCCTTGGGTGAGAGGAGCACAAATCTAGTCTCGGATTGAAAATCGGATGAATATATCTTGCACAAATCAATTTCTAAGAAAATGAAGCATGAAGGAATTCTTGAAGGTTTCTCTCGGTTCCTGCTTGGAAGATGCTGAAGAATGACAGCAATACAAAGTTTCTATATCACATGCCATGTGTCAACATATGTGGGGACCCGGGCTCTAACTCAATTTTTTTTGGGATTAATTGGATCTTTATTCAATATGTGGGTCAAATTTTCGCTTTTTAAACATTATTCAAATGTAACACTAACATAATATCTGTCTTTATTCATTACAACACATATAAGATACATGTCCATGTCTTATTCATATTCTAC
Organism: Primulina tabacum; assembly: GCF_025594145.1. Classification (NCBI taxonomy): domain Eukaryota; kingdom Viridiplantae; phylum Streptophyta; class Magnoliopsida; order Lamiales; family Gesneriaceae; genus Primulina; species Primulina tabacum. The sequence continues at coordinate 129,211 of NW_027459741.1, read as the reverse complement.
AAACCAGTAATTAAATACAGTCCAAATCAAAAAGGACAACTACTAGTTCATCTGCTGCACCCATGATCACCACGCTATGTCCATCTCTCATCTCTGTCGTGACCCTGATCCTTCCCCCCTGTTGTTATGCACACATAGAGACCGTAACACAGTCGGAAAACTCCGGTGAGACAAATTCTAGTATAAAACATGTATACATGCTGGTACAGAAGTCATAAATCATGCATGAGCATAACAATGGCTCCATAGTCTATGAAACCGATCTATCTAAAACATGCAATTCAATCAAATCATATCTTGACTCGATCGACTATACTCATAGGGATCCCGGTGTGTGAATAGACGTCACTGTCTGTCACCTACCCTCCCAATCGGGGTAACTGTACGTCTTATTCCTAGACTTCGGTCAAGTCTGTATCGAATGTCTGCAATCGGAGTGAATCTGATCCGAAGCGTCGATACCACCGAACATCTAGTTTGGCAAGTCTGCCAATGACTCCTATCTCAAAGGCGTTGTGTCTTCCCCAAACAAAACATGCATTATACCTTTCGTCACACAATCTCTTTCGATATCGAAGTCTCGATGTCTAAGTCGCCAATACAAATCTTAAATGGCATCATCAATGTACATTCTCAAGCTCTAGTATACCTCAATACACATAGGATTCAATATTTCATTTCAATGCAATTTCGATGGCATAACGGCGGATTCTCGATATACCGATCAACTCTTTTAACAGTAATCAATAACTATAATCCAAAATCTTCATGAACCACATGTACTATTCTAAAATCTGCACCATCTCAATTCCATACATGCTGGAAATTCATAACAATCACATATAGTATTATATCTTCTATCTCTTTTGCCACTATATGTTCACAACAATCATAAGAACACAAAATAGAAACCAAATCTGATTTCCTTTAACAGCTCAACTTCAAAACTGCTGAACTTAATAAACATATACCCTTTTGAAGCCCTTGATGCAAGGAGCAAGAATCTCCACTTGGTTCACAATTTGGACATGTATTCTTTTACAATTCACAAATTTCCCTCAAAGAAAGCTTTAAAGGAACTCGCTCTTGTTCTTATTCTTCTCGCTGCTTGAAGGGAAGGGAGAATGACCTCCTGCTGAATTTTATATATATACCATGCATGGTGTCAACTTAAGAAACAAAGGTGGATTTCTCGCATGCAGCACCGCGGGTGCGCTGTACCCACGGCATGCCTTTCATTCTGAAATTCGACGACCGCGGGTGCGGTACATATAAGACCGCGGGTGCAGGCTGTCATTTCTGTAAATACTTTCCAACTCTCTGCCATCAACCGCGGCGTGCACTCCGTTCTTGGACCGCGGGTGCGGTGACCCTACTGTCAAAAATAGTTAACTTTCTGTCCATGCACCGCGGGTGCGGTGCTTCTCTAGCGCGGGTGCAGTCTTTTCCTTCAAGCAACACTTCATCTTTCATTTTATCCACATACAATCTAGGGCATTACATTTCTCCCCCTCTTAGTTATTAGTTCGTCCTCGAACGTGAAATCAATTAATCAAAGTATGTACGTACAGCAGTAAAGTCAAAAGCTAAATAAATACTCACATCAAGAGAATAACTCGGGATATTTCTGTTTCATATCTGCTTCTGTCTCCCAAGTCGCTTCCTCGGTGCCATGACGACTCCACTGAACTTTCAATAGTGGAATAGTCTTCGTTCTGAGCTGTTTTTCTTCCGATCAAGAATCTGTATCGGTTGTTCAGTATAACTCAAAGTCTGATCAAGCTCAGCTTCGTCAGGTTGAATGCATGAGAAGAATCTGGCATGTATCTACGTAGCATCGATACAGTGGACAACATCATGTATCCCGGATAGAGACGGAGGAAGAGCCAATCGATATGCTCGATCGCCAATCTTTTCAAGAATCTCGTATGGACCGATGTATCTAGGAGACAGTTTCCCGCGTTTGCCAAATCTGACAACGCCTCTGAAAGGAGAAATCTTCAAGAATACTCTGTCTCCCTGTTCAAATACTAACGGTCTACGTCTGATATTGGCATACTTGGCCTGTCTATCCTGTGCCGTCTTCATTCTTTTCTGAATGATCTTCACCTTCTCATTCATTTCCCGAATCATATCAGGCCCAAGTTCTGGTACTTCAGATATATCATCACAATATAGAGGAGATCTGCACTTCTTGCCATACAATGCTTCAAACGGTGCCATCTCTATACTCGTTTGGTAGCTGTTGTTGTATGAGAATTCACACAGTGGTAGTGAATCTTGCCAACTAGTGCCGAAATCTAGCACTACAGCCCTCAACATATCCTCTAAAGTCTGGATAGTCCGCTCTGACTGTCCATCTATCTGGGGATGATAAGCAGTACTCAGGTGTAATGTCGTACCTAAGGCCTGCTGCAGACTGTGCCAAAAGTGAGAAGTGAATCGTGGATCACGATCTGATACGATAACACTTCGGCACACCATGTAATCTAACTACCTCTCTGACATACAATTCTGCCATCTGATCGTGTCGATATGTCATTCTGTATGGAATAAAACACGCTGATTTGGTCAATCTGTCAATAATGACCGAAATGCATCACAGCCCCGGGATGATCGAGGTAATTTTGTCACGAAATCCATGGAAATGTGATCCCATTTCCATTCAAGAATAGACAAACTCTGAAGTAAACCTCCGGGCTTCTTTCTTTCGGCCTTCACCTGTTGGCAATTTAAGCACTTAGACACATATTCGGCAATATCTGATTTCATCTGTTTCCACCAGAACTGTGTCTTCAAGTCGTTGTACATCTTTCTGCCACCAGGGTGAATGCTGAAACCGACTACAGTGCGCTGCTGACAATATTTGTTGTTTCAACTCTGAAGCATCTGGCACTACAATACGGTTATTCACATACAGGACAAAATCATGTATCTGATATTCAGACTGATGTCCTGATCTGACCATCTGAATTGACTGTTGTATATTCTGTTATGTTCTTTGAGCTTCTTTGATTTTCATAATCAAATCTGGCTCAACTTGAATCGTGGCAAATCTTATTGGTTTACTATCTGTGTCAAATGCTAAACCAGACAAACAACAATCTTCAACTAAATTCGAAACACATATCGTCGATAAGGATAGGGCACAAACCTTTCGACTCAAGGCATCTGCTGCTGCATTTGACTTCCCTGGATAGTACTTGATCTCGCAATCAAAATCTTTTAGTAGATCAAGCCATCTACGCTGCCTTATGTTCAACTCTGACTGAGAAAACAGATACTTCAGGCTTTTATGGTCAGAGTAAATCTCAAATTTCTCACCATAAAGATAATGACGCCAGATTTTCAAGGCAAAAATAATAGCCGCCAATTCAAGATCATGAATGGGGTATCGAATCTCGTGTGGCTTCAGCTGTCTAGAGGCCATATGCGATCACATGACCTCGCTGCATAAGAACACACCCCAGCCCTCTGTGAGAGTGCATCACAATATACAACGAAATCGCCAGTACCTGAAGGAATCATCAAGACAGGTGCACTGGTCAGCTTCTTCTTCAACTTTAGGAAACTAGATTCACAATCCGCAGACCACACAAACGGCGCATTTTTCTGTGTCAACTGGGTAATCGGCTTCGCAATACTGGAGAAATCTTTGATGAATCGTCTATAGTACCCTGCTAGACCCATGAAACTGCGTATCTCTGGCACAGAAGTCGGTCTCGGCCAACTGATCACAGCTTCCACTTTTCTCGGATCTACAGAAATACCGTCTCCAGATATGATATGACCCAAGAAGACAACCTGTCTCAGCCAAAACTCACACTTTGACAGTTTCGCATATAATCTTCATTTCTCAATGTTTGCAACACAATTCTCAAATGATGGCATGCTCATCCAAATTCTTAGAGTACACCAAAATATCATCAATAAAAACAATCACAAATTCATCTAAATACCTCTGAAAGACACGGTTCATTAATCCCATAAACGCCGCTGGAGCATTCGTTAAACCAAAAGGCATGACAATAAATTCGTAATGTCCATACCTGGTTCGGAATGCTGTCTTTGGTATGTCAATATCTCGTACTCGCAGCTAGTGATATCCATATCTCAGATCAATCTTGGAATAGATAGATGATCCCTGCAACTGATCAAATAAATCGTCGATACGAGGCAAAGGATATTTGTTCTTTATCGTTGCCTTGTTTCAGCTGCCTGTAGTCTATACAAAATCTCATAGAACCGTCTTTCTTTCGCACAAATAGCACTGGTGCACCCCAAGGAGATACACTGGGTCTGATATATCCCTTGGCTAGAAGATCTTCTAGTTGTGCTTTTAATTCCTTCAACTCTATAGGCGCCATCCTATACGGGGCTCTCGAAATAGGAACTGGTACCTGGAATAAGATCAATGCTAAAATCTACCTCTCGAGCTGGGGGTAACCCTGGAATCTCGTCAGGAAATACATCTGCAAACTCCCGTACTACTGGCAAATCTGCCAATGCCGGGCTCGATTTCAGTAAATATACTGAATAAATAAAGAACCCTTCTGCTCCTTGCTGCAACAATCTACTCATAGTCAGAGCAGATACTAAGAGAATCCGAGATCTGGAACCCTTACCATAGAATTTCCACTCCTCTGTCATTTCAGGTCTGAATCTGACAATCTTGTGAAAACAGTCTACGATGGCTCTGTACTTAGACAACATGTCAATCCCAACAATACAATCAAAATCAGATAAACCAAGTACAACACATTCTAAATCGATCTCATGCCCTTCAAACTGTAGTACACAATGTCTAACTGAAGTCACAGATATCAGACCACTTCCCAACGGAGAAGAAATAGACACTACAGTAGACAATGACTCTACAGGCAATGCATGTGTCATGCAAAACGTTCTGATATGAATGTATGTGATGCACCTGTATCTATCAATACATATGCAGGATAACCGCAAAGAAACAGTTACCTGCAATCACATCGTCTGGTGCATCTTGGGCTTGCTCTTCCGTCAGTGCAAACACCCTAGCCTGCTGTCTAGGAGGTTGGCTCACTGTCTGGCCACCACTGGCTCTAGGCTGGGATTGTGCAGATGGTGGCTGGAATGAATGTACAGATGAAGCTTGTCTCTCAGGCTGAGTCACTGATGCTGATGACCCTGCACTCTGGGATCGCTGTGCACCTCTCTGGGGACAGACTCTGGCGAAGTGTCCCTGCTGCCTGCATATGTTACATCTGCCCATCACTCCCTGACACTGCTCTGTGGCATGTCGGCCTCCACAAGTAGTACAATATACACCTGTCACATCTGTACTCTGGCCAGGACCTCTCTGTCGTGACCCACTGGAGCTCGACGAACTGCTCCCTGACTTCTTAAACTGTCTGCCCTTAGCTTTCAAGAATCTTTCTTCCCACTACTACTGATTCCACTATCAAATCGAGGAGGATGTGGTGGAACTGTGTGGCGAACGGTGGCGGTCTTTGACCCTGAACACTATAGGAAGCTCCTCGCTGCCTAATCAAGCCAGCCTCTGCTCCCTTCGCTCAATTCAGCGCCTCAAAAAAAGTGTTGGGTTCGCCCCGTCTTCACTAGGGTAAAGATGTCCGGATTCAAGTCATTTAATAAACTGATCGGCCACTGCCTCATCATTCCCTGCTACGTGAGGTGCAAATCGAAGTAAGGACGAGAATTTGGCAACATACTCCTCTATGTTCCACTGGCCCTGTCTCAAGTTGGCGAACTCGGCCCCTTTGTATTTTCGGTATGACACTGGAAAGAAACGTTGATAAAATTCATCTTTAAAGACTTTCCAATTAATATCATACCTCGATGTCTAAGGCTCGTTTTGCTGTTAGCCACCAACTCTTGGCCACTTCTTGCAATTGATGTCCAATCAGCTTTACTCTACGTTCATCTGTATAGGCAAGTGATTCAAATAACATTTCTATATCATCCCAACCGGCTTTCGCACTCCACTGCATTTCTGTGCCCTTCAAGGTAGGTGGATGGAATGATTGAAATCTCTTCAACAAAGTCTCCATCGGTGTCGCAGTAACATCCATCTGAGTACCTGACGTACTACCTTGTTCTAGCACTTGTCTGCAGCTGGTTGCGGTATCCTTCTAGGCGGCATATCTGATTATCAAACAGATTAGGATACAATCTATACAATCTGTCTCAGCCCTCCTCTGTCAATACCTCTGATCCAGAATCGGTTCTGATTCAGTCTTTACAAGCATATGCTGTAATCAACTCAGATACAATACAACATATAATAGGGAAAGCATTAAATCATGCTAGCACATCAAAAGCAAGGAAGAAGACCGATCTACCCCGCTCATTCTATTCTATCTCAGTCTACAGAACCTACTGCTCTGATACCACCTGTTGTGGGCCCCGGGCTCTAACTCAATCTTTTGGGATTAATTGGATCTTTATTCAATATGTGGGTCAAATTTTCGCTTTTAACATTTATTCAAATGTAAACACTAAACATATTATCTTCTTTATTCAATTACAACACATAATATACATGTCATGTCTTATTCATATTCTACAAACCAGTAATTAAATACAGTCCAAATCAAAAGTACACTACTAGTTCATCTACTGCGCCCGTGATCACCACGCTATGTCCATCTCTCATCTCTGTCGTGACCCTGATCCTGCCCCACCTGTTGTTATGCACACATAGAGACGTAACACAGTCGGAAACTCCGTGAGAACAAATTCCAGTATAAAACATGTATACATGCTGATACGAAATCATAAATCATGCATGAAAGCATAACAATGGCTCCATAGTCTATGAAACCGATCTATCTAAACATGCAATTCAAATCAAATCATATCTGACTCGAATCGACTATACTCTAGGGATCCCGGTGTGAATAAGACGTCATTGTCTGTCACCTACCCTCCCAATCGGGGTACTGTACGTCTTATTCCTAGACTTCGGTCAAGTCTGTATCGAATGTCTGCAATCGGAGTGAATCTGATCCGAAGCGTCGATACCACCGAACATCTAGTTTGGCAAGTCTGCCAATGACTCTCCTATCTCAAAGGCTTGAATATAAATCTATAAACAAGACATCATCATATCAAAAGATTTGAATATAAATCTATAAACAAATCACAATCATATCAAAAGATAAACAATAATTCTAGTATGTGATTTTGTTGGGAAACTCAAATTGAATCTCATTTGAGTTGTGTCTTCCCCAAACAAAACATGCATTATACCTTTCGTCGCACAATCTTTGTCGATATCGAAGTCTCGATGTCCAAGTCGCCATACAAATCTAAAATGGCATCATCAATGTACATTCTATCAAGCTCTAGTATACCTCAATACACATAGGATTCAATATTTCATTTCAATGCAATTTCGATGGCATAACGGCGGATTCTCGATATACCGATCAACTCTTTTAACAGTAATCAATAACCATAATCCAAAATCTTCATGAATCACATGTACTATTCTAAAATCTGCACCATCTCAATTCCATACATGCTGGAAATTCATAACAATCACATATAATATTATTTCTTCTATCTCTTTTTCCACTATATGTTCACAACAATCATAAGAACACAAAATAGAAACCAAATCTGATTTCCTTTAACAGCTCAACTTCAAAACATGCTGAACTTAATAAAACATATACCCTTTTGAAGCCCTTGATGCAAGGAGCAAGAATCTCCACTTGGTTCACAATTTGGACATGTAATTCTTTTACAATTCAAAATTCCCACAAAGAAAGCTTGAAGGAACTCTCTCTTGTTCTTATCCTCGGCTGCTGAAGTGAAGGGAGAATGACTCCTACTTGAATTATATATATATACCATGCCATGTGTCAATTTAAGAAACAAAGGTGGATTTCTCGCAAGGTAAATCTGAAACTCCTCTTACTCGTTTTAGAGATACTAGATGTTTTAGGTGTCAAGGGTTAGGACATATTGCTAGTGAGTGCCCTAATAAAAGAGTGATGATTTTGAATGAATATGGTGAGTATGAGTCTCAAAGTGAGGGGGAAGACGATGATGATGAGATGCTTGCGTTAAAGGATCTCGATGAGGGATATGAGGCGGTTGTAGGTGAAGCACTAGTGACTAGGCGTATCATGAGTGCCCAAGTCAAGGAGGAGGAGATTAACCAAAGGGAAAAACTTGTTCCATACTAGGTGTTTTGTAAATCAAAAGGTTTGCAATTTAATCATAGATGGGGGAGTTGTACCAATGTGGCTAGTAGTGAGATGGTGGAAAAATTGGGTTTACCTACATTAAAGCATCCGCAACCATATAGGCTTCAATGGTTGAACGATTGTGCGGGAGGTGAAGGTGAACAAACAAGTGTTGGTGTCTTTTTCTATTGGGAAGTACAGATGAGGTTTTGTGTGATGTTGTACCCATGCATGCATGTCATATCTTGTTGGGTAGACCTTGGCAATATGATAGGCAGTGACACATGATAGGTACAAGAATAGGTATTCATTTATGATGAAGAAAGATCTCATTGTTTTACCTTCCATTGTCCCCAAAGCAAGTGTTGGAGGACCATTTGAAAAAAAAGAAGAGAGATGAGGCCGAAAAAAAGAGTGAACTAAAAAGTGAGATGGCCTTTGAAAACAGAAATGAGATGGCTGAAAAAAGAGTGATGAAAAGAGTGAGATAGCCATACAAAAGAAAAATGAGAGGGAAGAAAAAGAGAGGAAAGAAAATGAGAGGAAAGAGGCCAAAAAGAAATCATATATGGCCCAAAAAAGTGAGTTGAAACACTTGTTGCACACACATGAACCACTTGTGTTGATTCTTTATAAAGAGATCCTCTTTAACACAAGTGATATAGCTGGTTCCCTTCCGAGCATTGTTATTTCACTATTGCAGGAATTTGATGATATATTTCCGGAGGAGCCACCTCAAGGACTACCGCCTTTGAGGGGGATTGAACACCAAATTGATTTGGTGCCCGGGAGTGCATTGCCAAATCGTCCCAGCTTATAGGAGCAATCCGGAAGAGACGAAGGAGCTTCAACGGCAGGTAAGTGAGTTATTAGATAGGGGTTTTGTGCGTGAGTCCATGTCCACCTTGTGCGGTACCTGTTTTATTAGTTCCTAAGAAAGAAGGCTCATGGCGATGTGTGTAGATTGTATGGCAATCAATAACATAACCATTAAGTATAGGCATCCAATACCTAGGCTAGATGATATGTTAGATGAATTGCATGGTTCTTGTATCTTTAGCAAAATTGATTTGAAGAGTGGTTATCACCAAATTAGGATGAGAGAAGGTGATGAGTGGAAAACGGCTTTAAAACCAAGTATGGGTTATATGAGTGGATGGTCATGCCTTTTGGCTTGACTAACGCTCCTAGCACTTTTATGAGGTTAATGAATCATGTCTTGCGTGCATACATAGGAAAATTTGTTGTTGTTTACTTTGATGATATCCTAGTATATAGCAAGACTTGGATGAGCATGTTAATCACTTGAGACTTGTGTTAATCACACTAAGGGCTGAAAATCTATATGCTAACTTACAGAAATGTGATTTTGTACAAGCAAACTTGTCTTTCTTGGTTTTGTGGTAAGCTCACGGGGGATACAAGTGGATGAAGACAAGGTAAGTGCTATTCGAGATTGGCCATCACCTACTACTGTTGGTCAAGTCCGAAGTTTTCATGGACTTGCAAGCTTCTATAGGAGGTTTTTAAAGGATTTTAGCACACTTGCAGCACCGATGACGGCGGTAATTAAGAAGAACGTTCCATTCTATTGGGGCGAAGAGCAAGAGAAGTCTTTTAATCTTATTAAGCACAAATTGATTAATGCTCCTTTACTTGTTTTACCTGATTTTTCTAACACTTTTGAAATTGAATGTGATGCGTCAGGTGTAGGTATTGGCGGAGTTTTGATGCAAGGGGGACGGCCAGTGGCGTATTTTAGCGAAAAGCTCAATGGAGCAGCCTTGAACTACCCCACGTATGATAAGGAGTTCTACGCACTTGTGAGGACTCTAGAGACGTGGCAGCACTACTTGAGGCCTAAGGAGTTTGTGATTCACACGGATCATGAGTCTCTTAAGCAGCTTAAGGGGCAGCAGAAGTTGAACAAGCGGCACGCCAAGTGGGTGGCATTCATTGAAACATTTCCTTACATCATCAAGTACAAGCAAGGTAAGGAAAATGTAGTAGCCGACGCACTATCACGGAGTTATGTACTAATCTCTACTTTGGAGTCTAAAGTTTTGGGATTTGAGCATGTGAAGGAATTATATGTGTTAGATGAGGATTTAAGAATGAATTTGAAATATGTATGCATGGTCCACATGACAAGTTTTATTTGCATCATGGTTTCTTGTTTAAGGAAGATAGGTTGTGCATCCCTAGATCATCTATTCGAGAATTACTTGTTAGAGAAGCGCATGGGGGTGGCCTAATGGGACATTTTGGTGTGGCTAAAACTTTAAGTGCATTGCATGAACATTTCTATTGGCCACACATGAAACGTGACGTTGAGCGTGTTTGTGATAAGTGTATTACTTGTAGGCAAGCTAAATCTAAAACACAACCACATGGCTTGTATACACCACTTCCCGTCCCTAGTAAACCTTGGGTTGATATTTCTATGGACTTTGTTTTGGGGTTGCCTAGGACAAAGAAGGGGAGGGATTCTATATTGTTGTTGTGGATAGGTTTTCTAAGATGGCACATTTTATTGCTTGTCACAAAACTGATGATGCATCTCACATTGCGGACCTATTCTTTAGAGAAGTCGTTAGGTTACATGGCATGCCTAGGACTATTGTTTCTGATCGCGATGTTAAATTCTTGAGTTACTTTTGGAAGACGTTATGGGCTAAACTTGGCACAAAATTGTTGTTTTCTACTACATGTCATACTCAAACGGATGGACAAACTGAAGTTGTCAATAGAACTTTAGGAACACTTTTGCGTGCTATTCTTAAAAAGAACTTAAAGAATTGGAAGATTGTTTACCATTTGTTGAGTTTGCGTATAATCGTTGCATGCATTCAACTACGAATTATTCGCCATTTCAGATTGTTTATGGTTTTAATCCTTTGACTCCGTTGGATTTGATGTCTTTACCTGTGAGTGAAAAGTTAAACATGGATGGCAAAAAAGAAAGCTGAATTTGTTAGGGGTTTGCATGAAAAGGTCAAGGCCAATATTGAAAAGAAGAATGAGCAAAATGCCAAGCAAGCCAACAAGGGAAAGAAGAAAGTGATATTGAGAAGGGAGATTGGGTGTGGTTACACTTGAGGAAGGAGAGGTTCCCCGAGAAGAGACGTTCAAAGCTATTACCTAGGGGCGATGGACCATTTCAAGTCCTTGAAAGGATCAATGACAATGCCTACAAACTCGATCTACCAGGTGAGTATAACGTGAGTTCTACTTTTAATGTTAGTGACTTGTCGTTGTTTGATGTAGGTGACGAGCTGGATTTGAGGACAAATCCTTTTCAAGAAGTGGAGGATGATGCGAGCACGGATGGTCAGGCGCCAAGGAAAGCATGGGACCCTTTGGAGTTGCCGGAGGGCCCAATCACGAGGGGACGATTGAAGAAGTTCAAGGAAGCGTTGCACGGACTTATGAGCAATGAAGAAAGACTTACAAGCAAGGAGCAGAGTGCTGAAGGGTTTGTGGTGCATGGGATTGAGTTCGGAAGGCATAGGAACACCATTCAAGTGATGAACGAAGAAAAGTGGCAGAATGCTTCGCGCCCGAGCGCCAGATGGACTATCCAAGACGTGATTTCCAGAACACCCGGCGCCCGAGCGGCAACATTCTACCGCCCGAGCGCGAATAGTGCAGAGCTCTTGGCGCTCGAGCGGTAATATTCTATCGCCCGAGCGCGAACCAGTTCCGGAAAAATCCTAGTTTCCTAGTTAGAGTTTGATTATTTTGGTAACTAGATTTGCAATCTTTTTCTAATATGTAGACATATTTGCACGAAATTTTGAACATTATTCAGATTCATTATTGATATTTTATCAAAGTTTAGAGTTTTCTCTCAAACTTTTCAAAGCTTCGCTTTGTTATTCAAAAATCAAACTTATCAAAGATTTTAACTTTGTGGCGTTTGTCGATCGTGCTTGTGCGGATTGTCGTCGACTTGTTCTTCGAAGGTTCGTTATAATTTCGGTTGTTTATCTCGTGATTATTTGTTGCTAGACTTTTCATAGTTTAGAGGTGAAAATCACAACACACACACTTGATTCAAAAGATCGGAACAACAACGATTCTTTGTTCGTTATTGAATTGAGGGCGCGATTTGATTTTAATCGTGTTTGCTATTCGTCGTACAAAGATTCACATCACGAGCATTGCTATTTCTCATTTGCAGGGTTATGATGAAGTTGTGATGTGGGGACCCGGACGCTAATCATCTTCTTAATCATCTTTGGGATTTAATTATCAATTAAGATAAACAGGGTCTAAAAATTTTTCTTTTTAAAATATAAGTGAAAAACGTAATGGAATTTAACTAATATACATCTCATTATAAAAATACAATAATGTACAACAATTTTTCAAACTAGTCTAAGGTTCAACTACTAATTTCCAGTATTAAACCACCAAGTCTACATCCAAGTCCGGAATCGCCACTCTAATCTCGATCTCTCATCATCCTCTTGACCCTGATCCTACCCCACCTGTTGTCATGCACACATACAAACAAGACAACAGCCGGATACTCCGGTGAGAATAAATCCCAGTATAAATAATGTATACATGCAGTTAACTGAATTAACATAAAAGCATGAATTATATCTTATCACATGTAGCATAATCAAACAACATGTATCCATACCAGTCTGTAAATAAAACATGAATCGTAATCTACGAAACATAAATCAATACGGATCTGTAAATCAAATTCTAGTCTCAATATCTAAAACTCAACTCATCTCTCATTCTAATCTAGGGATCCCGGTGAATAAGAACGTAACAAGTCTCTCACCTACTACTACCAGTCGCAGTGGCGGTACGTTCTTATTTCTGGACTTTGGTCTAATCTATATCGAATAGAATGCTATCTGTATCTGAAGCATAAGGATATACCAAACGTCCAGTGCCTTGGCGTATCTACCAAGACTAAGCCTATTCTGACAATGTGCAATGGGTCAGTGACAAGTCTGTCAAAATCTAACCCCTCTGTCAGTGACTCTTACTTAATAGCTCTCTGCTTTCTACTTCTAATTCAATAGAATAAACATACTCATTAAAACACAAAGGTATAAAAACAATACCATACAAGTATGTGATTTAAGGAAACTCGAGTTAAATCTAACTCAAGTCGATCTCCCAATTAACATCCATTTATACCTTTCTCTTCTCGGTCTGATGAAGATGAAGTCTTATATTCCAATCTGTCCATATCCAAATCTGATAATGACGATCATATAAATACCATATCAGTATATAACTCAATTCAAGACATGTTCTGATCAATACTCAAATCAGTATATAATCTGATCCATATCTGAACAAGGTACAATCTAATTCATATCAATGATATCACGATACAATCGAAATCATTACTGAATCTGATCAATATCAATCTACTGATGTTTCGACGGCATAATAATACAGTCACGATAACCCCGTCTATCTCAACATCACAGATATAATACCAGAATTCATAACCAATATCAGTACAACTCAAAATCTGAATAATAACACAACTCTGATATAGAATCTCAACTAAATCAACTCTGAAATTCATAACAATTTCATAAACAGTCTATTCTTTAATCTGGCTTCAGTTATACAATGTCTACTGTAGCAGAAACATCATATCTGATTCATATTCAATTCTGACAATATCATAAATTCAAATCATGTCTAAACGTAACGAAACTTACGTCCAGTTGTAGCCTGCGTCGATAGGAACACAGTACTGAAGTCGGATTCAAAAACAGACGGACGGATTTCTCATAAAAGGCGTAAGGTTTTTCTCTCAAAAGCTTTGCCCCTTTTTCTGAATTTTGATAAGAAGCGTGCAATTCTTATATATACTACATGCAACACCAGGAAATGTGGCTTATTTTTCATGTTGCACGTCGCACCGCGGGTGCGCTCACTTTTGCGCCGCGGGTGCGCTCCATGTATTGATATGCATCAACTTTCCCCGAAGCTTGGACCGCGGGTGCGCTCTGTCTTTTAACGCTGGTGCGCTGACCCTACTGGTACAACAACGCGGGTGCGGTCTGTCTAGCACCGCGGGTGCGGTGTCACTTCCGTAATTAATCTCCAACTCTCTGTCCCTCAACCGCGGGTGCGGTCTTGTTCATAGCGCGGGTGCGGTCTAGACTTTATGCAACACTTCATAATCTCATTTAGTGCTTCTCATTACATGTCATGCATACTCATATCTTCCGAATATCACATCAATGAAGAATAATAAATCTCGAGCCTTACATGTGATGAGGAGACGAGCAAATGTGGAAGGTGTAAAAATGCAATGGGATGATCCATTTGGCGTTGAGAGCAATCACCGTGAGGTAAGCATAGTTGCCAACGCAACAAGCATGAGGTATGATTTTAGTCATTATCTCAGTTCATTGTTGTGTTGTGCTCAAGAATTTGGGGTGAGTGTTGAAAGTGTGATGTCCAAATGGTATAACGATGAGATTACGATTTTGTCAGGGAGTCACAACGTTGAGGATGGTGATATAATGCATGAATTAAATTCAAATGTTAGTTATTTTGAGTGTTCAAAGATTGTCAAATTGATGAGGTTTTGGCATGTCAATGACTTAAGTGCATTAGAATTAAATTCTTGTGTTATGTTAAATGATTACATGGATAGTACATCTGATGTGTTCTATGTGCATGATTCGTATTTGTTTGATGATGGCATTGGAAAAAGCATGAATGAATATAAGAATTTTTATGTGCATAGTGAATACAATTTTAAAGAGAATAAATTCTTCATTCAATTTTCGTTGCATGAGTTACTTGCTAAGGAGGCATATAGTGGTGTTTTTACCTTTGATAAAATGAATGATTTTATGTGTTGGTTGCACATGAAACGACATATTGAGTGTGATTGGGGTACATGCATTGCATACAGGAGAATGACATGTCGAGTGTATTCATATGTCAGGCATCAGTTATATCTTATTCCTAGTGAACTATGGTCGTACACGTGTGTGTATATTATTTTGGTGTTGACTAGGTCTAAGAAGGGGAGAAATCTGATTTTTGTGATACTTAATGATATCTTGTTGTTATTATTTGGTATCATTTGTTACTTGATATGTGGAAAAGTTGATGAGTTTATAGGAAAGACAATGGTGATGTTGGAAAGTCCAGTGTTGATGGAGCGAGCAAGCGATAGCACCTACAAACTTGAGTTTAAAGGTAAGCATATTAGTAATACAATTCTTGTTATTACTAATTTGCTTCGTTTTTGTGTAGGTATCAAAGATTTGAGGACAAATCCTTTTCAAGAAGGGGAGGATGATACGATCATGGTAGCGTTGCAGGGACTTATGATCAATCAAGGAGGGCTCACGGGCAAGGAGCAAAGTGCCGAAAGGGTCGTGATGCATGGGAGCACGTTGGGAAGCCAAAGGATTATCATTCAAGCATTGTTAGAGACGGCCGAGACTACACGGACGTGTACACGGACCTGGACACGGGGTCTGTGTCCTTTACAGCCGAGGATGAAGAATTCCAGAGTCTACACGGACCCGAGCACGGACCTGTACACGGGGTCCGTGTCTATTGTTTTCCCGGAGAGTAATTTTGCCGAGCATACACGGACCCTTACCCGGAGGCCTACACGGGGTCCGTGTCCTATACGTGTTTGCGAGAATTTGTTCCTAAATTAGAGTTTTAATTATTTTGGCAACTAGATTTCATAGCTTTTGATTAGGTATCAATATATAGACGAAAACCTATCATTGTAAACAACTTTTGAGTCATTAATTGAGTTTTATATAAAAATTTCTTTGAGAATTCTCTCAAAAACAAGCTTAAGTTTCGTTATAACTTTTGCGTTGTATCAAATCAAACTTATCAAAAGATATATCTTTTGTGGCGTTTGTCAATCGAATATCACGAGGGTTGCCAAGGACGGGTTCTTTGGAGGTTCTCTTGAACGAGATTGTTTCTATCATTGATTAATTGTTGCTAGACCGCGTGATCTAGAGGCGATTGTCACATCTATCAATTACTTGTTATAAAGATCGGGACAAATCAAAGATCTCGTGGGCGGGATCGCATCACTTCCGAACTCAATCCCATGCACCACAAACACTTCAGCACTCTGCTCCTTGCTTGTAAGTCCTTCTTCATTGCTCATAAGTACGTGCAACGCTTCCTTGAACTTTTTCAATCGTCCCCTCGTGATTGGTCCCTCCGACAACTCCAAAAGGTTCCATGCTTTCCTTGGCGCCTGACCATCCGTGCTCTCATCAGCAATCAATAATATAACCATCAAGTATAGGCATCCCATACCTAGACTAGATGATATGTTAGATTAGTTGCATGGTGAATGTATTTTTAGTAAGATTGATTTAAAAAGTGGTTATCACCAAATTAGAATGAGGGAAGGTTGAAACGTCTACTCGTTTTAACATGCGGAAATATTTTTTTTTTTAAAGCTCGCAATTACAAAGTAACATTTTAAATAATCGTATTTATTTGCCAACTAGAATAACGCAATTTAAAAATAACTAACGACATCCAAAATGAACGTAAACGTAAACGTGAACGTGTAAAAATCGTAATATCATCAATATATAAAAATGTGCAACTCCTCTCAAAACACGTGAATCAATCTGCGGAAAAATAATGGTCCTTGGGTCGTGTCACCGCACATTCCGTCTGCCTACTCAGTCTTCGGCTCCTCCGGGCCCCTGATCAAAATGTTCACTGCATCACACACGCCTAGTGAGTCTAAAGACTCAACACACCTGTACCAGTAATAACAAGTACATATACGTAGCACACAGCAGTGAAAAATGGCATAATCAACATACATTTCATGAGCTTAAAAACTTGAACATATGCGTGTCGTGTAAAATCGTAACGTGTCAAAATATGTCTCATCATGTTATCATATCGTATGCGTAACTGTGACCTGTCAAAACATGATAATATCATGTATCATCATATACGTGTTAAAATCTTAATTTGAATTCCGTTCATTAGCTGTGACTTTCGTATCATCATGTCATCATGTCAGTCGATGGATCCATCTACGTGTAACCGCGGTACCCGGCGGCGAGGGTCATCAGCGACGGCATTACCCGCCCACTGAGCTCGGGCCTATCATATCATGTCAATAGAAATACGATCGTCGGGCTCTCTTTGGGACCTTCTCCCGTAAACGGGCTCCCTCTGGGGCCTTTTTCCTCACAATATCTCCAATCATATCATCGTGTTAGTCACAACTAAATCACTTCCTTCAAAACGTGTCATCATATTCATCACTTAATAAAAGCATGCATATACGTAATTTTTCCTTTAAACCAAGCATGCATCGTATTTATCGTAATTGCGTAAAAATCATGAACATGATGCATAAACAGTTGAAATATCATGAATTTGTGCTCAGGGCGCTGCCAGGACCAAAATCTCACCCCGGATGCAAAATGACCATTTTGCCCCTGGAAACCCAAAAATTACCCGTTCATCCCTGGACCTCTAAAATTTACCTGAAGATTACCAAACTCTTTAAAATGTCCCAAAACATTTTCAAAAGCATTCCTAGACATAAATTCGAGCCCAAAACCAAACTTAACCGATTCGTTTTAAAACTTGGACCGGGGTCCCGGTTTTAATCCGAATCGAGTCGAAACACAACCCAATTTTTTTTTTCCAACTTGAACCATAATTTAAACAACTCCTACACCTATTACTACTTAAATTAAGTACTTTAAATCCATGAAGTTTCGGCCAGCACCTAATCTTCTCAAAACCTTCTCGGCCGCTCAATTATTTTCACACACATGGTTCCCCCTTTCTTAACCTTTCGGTCCCCTCTTAAGCCCCCACCTGTCCAGCTTTTAAGGCTCCTCATTAGGACTCTAATGACCCTTATAAACTAAGGCTAACCGATGCCTAAGATTGCTACACCGGACACGTGCAGAACCCACCTGAAACTAGCATCTCCATTCACGATTCACGCTAGACTACCAAGGATCGAGCTCTCCCTTCGACCAAACACTCATGGCTCATTCCTAGCATTTTACTAGACTCTACAAGGTCTGAAACCCATCTTGGTTCGAGTCCATGCATCGCAGCACCTCCGAACCTTTCGATCATGCCAAACCGAACAAAACCCAAGACATCACCTCTCGATCTCTCCTCCTACAGCAGCACTGCACCATTTTCACTCCAAGACTCCATCGTGACACTACCATCAGATCTTGAACAGCCCCAAGCCACAGCCCCTTGCAACTCAATTAAGAAAAACGTGAGCACAAATAAGAAGATAGCATGAACGTGTGAAAACCGAACCCATCTGTTACGTATAGGGCTGGATCGAAACATATCATGCATAAACACATTCATCAGTATATAATACATGCAGAAAGAAATGATACAAAGCATGCCTTAATGAGAGGAAGAACCAAAAACGAAGCAAATGGAGACCCGGGTGAAATTTTATTGCAAGAACCAGCCAAACACCGAAAGCTTCCAGCTGCTGGGTGATGAAACCGAGGGATGGGAATCTGAAAGAGGTGGGTGTCGGCTGAGATGGGATTAGGTTTAGGGCAAATGGTGTTTAAGTGTTAATTAAATAGATAATGATAGGTTAATGGGCCACAATTGTATTTCAAAGGTTTATAAAAGAGTTTTAAGCCCAAGAAGTCCAAAAGTTGGTCCAATAATTCCAAACGCACTTCCGAAAAATATTTCATGTTGAAAAGATTTTGAAAATATTAGCCGAACCATTAAAAAATCTCCTGATTCGATAAAATTCGCGTACCGTTAAAAATAAAGTCCTGCGAGTAAGAATACCCGGTAAAATCCCATTATAGAAAAATACAATTAAAAACACCTCAAATAAATTAATAAAATTTAATCATTTTATAAAATAATTTTTTTCTGAAAATTCTCCGGTCTCTGTTCCTCGTTCGAGCGTGAAATGCATCTAGAAACCCTAATGTATGAAGTGATAAAATTCATGAAATAAATCCCTATCATGCAATAATTATGCATAAAATGCATGAATACAATTAAACACAAATTAATAAAATAAACATGCATTTTATGCTTTAAAAGAATTTAATAAAATACCAAAGAAATTTAATAATTTGCATGCATGTGGTTCACATGGACCTTCAGATTTTCGGGACGTGCATGCATGCGGTTCACATGGACCTTCAGATTTTCGGGACGTTACAATATACCCCCCTTAAATTTAATTTCGTCCCCGAAATTCGCTTATCCTAGATAATCAAAAAGTTTATACTTAGTTCTAGTTTCCCAATAGTCCACGTTTCCGCGGCGCTACTCTCGTAAAATAAGTGATAAGTTGTCCTTACGTTTTCTCAATCCTAATTAAATTTGCCTACCAAAATCCTCGTCTGCGAATCACAATTTAAAACGACCCATGGTAACCTAGTTTCATTTTTTCTATAACCTCAAATTTCAACTTTTCTTAAACTTCTCAATATTAGAAATGACAGTCCAAATTTTATTGCGTCGTACTTTCTTATACTATACCCAGAATGTTCATTGACCTATTATATTCCAATATTGAAATCTTAACATCATCATTTCTTAAATTTATTCAACTCAAGATATGTTCAAGCTTCAAATCCAAGTATTGGCATTCATGCACTTCGACTTAGGATATCTTAACACCAAAATTTACTGATCGACTTCTATTCTTGATAATAAACTTAAAAGTTAGACCTTATCTCAATCCCATAATAATATTAACCTAAGATCCTTGAATCGAATCTTTATCTTACGACACCAAACTTACATAACTTAATTATTTACCAGCACATCCCAAATATTAAATTGTCGCAAATCTTAAATTCGAGTAACGTTAATCCATAAAATCCAAGATAGGCAATATCGATCTTCTACCTTAATAATAAAACAATTCTAGTATCAATTACACTCTTAAACTATTTCCTTCTCAATTACAATATAGTTGAGGCCAAGACTCTTAGAATTTCCTCCTTGAAACGAATGTTGCATTCTTACGTATTCTTAATGCTTAATTAATTCTAGCGTATAAAACTTAATAATTTATCACATGGTAGCCTTAGACTAACTCTAATAAATCAACCTCGCTTATAATCCATAGAGTTCTAGAATTCCCATACAAGATTTTTAGATTTATAAGAATCTTAATACTCGTTCATTGGTAACTTATGTTGATCCCAATTCGTTTCTTTTGGTTTTTTTTTTTTATTTCACCGAAAATTCCGTATGAACAAATATCCCATAAATTTGAAATTCAATCTTACCTAATCCAAATAGCTTTGGATAAAATAATTCCAATACACATATCCGCTTAGCCCCAAGTTTTTTAATGACTTTCAAAATTCCTCAAGACAATGTGTCTACTTCACCTCTTACATGCGTCTATCAAGTAACCTAACCATCCATCATACCCAATTTTCGAGAAAAATTTAATCCCAACACAGGTATAATTTTAACTCTTAGAATTATGATTAAAACTTATGCTACATCAAACTTACGTTCCCAAATATTCGCTAACCCAATGTCTACTCTTATAATTTAACCAACTGATCAGCTTTACATCAAATTGTCATCACTTTAAATTCTTAATTTGCCCCTATACATTTCACTAACGCTTGAATTTTCGCGCCGAATATTGATCCATCGTACAATGTCCCTGTTTATCATTCATTATAATATTATAACCCAGATATCTAAACGTTCTATATTTCCTTCAAGCCTAAATCACCGAAAATTCCTATCATTTAAACCATTCAATTCTCACTTACTGCTAAATAAGTTCCAAAATTTCTTAAAAATTGTAACATTAATTCTTACTTTCCTCGAATATTATCCAATTTGTCCTTAATCTCGAAAATTCCACAATTACCCATAAGTTCTTGGTGTTCCTAATTCTATTTTGTAGGTTTCTCGTATCATAAAGTTCAATAATTTTAAGCTTATTAAACCCAAAATCAATTCCCATAATCTTGAAAAATTACAGATTTAACCCAAGTGTTCCTCCAAGTTCGAATTTAGTCCTAAAAAATTTCGGAATTTGCAATTTGGCCCTTAAATTTCTCGAAAATTACCATTTTAGCCCTACAACCATACGAAATTTGCATTCATGGTCCCCAAAAAAATTTCGATTTTTGCCTCATTAAACCTTAAAATTCTCAAAACTCAGAATTTAATCCCAAAATTTGGCAAATTCGAAAATAGTCCCTTAAAATTTTATTATTGCACTTAGGTCCTCAAATTATTGCTTGTTACAATTAGGTCCTTAAAGTTCTTAATTCGTGCGATTCAATCCTTATATCCAACTAGGTAGAGCATGCACCCTAAATAAATTCTACGTTCTTATACTTCCAAAATCGTCGTAGTCTTCGGATCGCTATTCCTTACATGAAATCCAAAAAAATTAATTCTACTAGTAACCATGAACCATCAATTTTTTATTTTTTTTAGAAGACCTACATGCCCCAAAAGCATTTATAAACTTCAAGATTAACTTATGATCCAAAAATAGAACATCGGTACTACTAACCAAAAATCAATATAAACAATCATTATCAGCTTTTCTAATGCCCAATAGCAAAATTCTTATTCATGTCCAATTCCACACAAAGCCAGCATGCATGAAAATCATATAATTTCTCATTTCATATCGTAACATGCATAAAAAATTTTAAAACATCTAATCTCAAAACATAAAGACAGATAAACATGTACCGTAAAGCATATATTATGTAAACATGCATATGATAGCATTAAAAACGTTAAAACATTTAAATCATAAAAGCTTACAGACTTGAGGCTTGAAGGCTGAGCGGCAGAAGCTGGCGGTGGCACAATCCTATACAGGACTCTGGCTCTGATACCAACTGAAACGTCTACTCGTTTTAACATGCGGAAATATTTTTTTTTTAAAGCTCGCAATTACAAAGTAACATTTTAAATAATCGTATTTATTTGCCAACCAGAATAACGCAATTTAAAAATAACTAACGACATCCAAATTCAACGTAAACGTAAACGTGAACGTGTAAAAATCGTAATATCATCAATATATAAAAATGTGCAACTCCTCTCAAAACACGTGAATCAATCTGCGGAAAAATAATGATCCTCGGGTCGTGTCACCGCACATTTCGTCCGCCTACTCAGTCTTCGGCTTTTTCCCTCTGGGGCTTTTTCCCTCACGATATCTCCAATCATATCATCGTGTTAGTCACAACTAAATCACTTCCTTCAAAACGTGTCATCATATTCATCACTTAATAAAAGCATGCATATACGTAATTTTTCCTTTAAACCAAGCATGCATCGTATTTATCGTAATTGCGTAAAAATCATGAACATGATGCATAAACAGTTAAAATATCATGAATTTGTGCTCATGGCGCTGCCAGGACCAAAATCTCATCCCGGGGGCAAAATGACTTTGCCCCTGGAAACCCAAAAATGGTCATTTTGCCCCCGGAAACCCAAAAATTAACCGTTCATCCCTGTACCTCTAAAATTTACCCGAAGATTACCAAACTCTTTAAAATGTCCCAAAATATTTTCAAAAGCATTCCTAGACATAAATTCGAGCCCAAACCAAACTTAACCGATTCGTTTTAAAACTTGGACCGAGGTCCCGGTTTTAATCCGAATCGAATCGAAACACAACCCAATTTTTTTTTTCCAGCTTGAACCATAATTTAAACAACTCCTAGACCTATTACTACTTAAATTAAGTCCTTTAAATCCCTGAAGTTTCGGCCAGCACCTAATCTTCTCAAAACCTTCTCGGCCGCTCAATTATTTTCACACACAGGGTTCCCCCTTTCTTAACCTTTCGGTCCCCTCTTAAGCCCCCACCTGTCCAGCCTTTAAGGCACCTTATTAGGACTCTAATTACCCTTATAAACTAAGGCTAATAGATGCCTAAGATTGCTACACCAGACACGTGCAGAACCCACCCGAAACTAGCATCTCCATTCAAGATTCACGCTAGACTACCAAGGATCGAGCTCTCCCTTCGACCAAACACTCATGGCTCATTCCTTGCATTTTACTAGACTCTACAAGGTCTAAAACACATCTTGGTTCGAGTCCATGCATCGCAGCACCTCCGAACCTTTCGATCATGCCAAACCGAACAAAACCCAAGACATCACCTCTCGATCTCTCCTCCTACAGCAGCACTGCACCATTTTCACTCCAAGGCTCCATCGTGACACTACCATCAGATCTTGAACAGCCCCAAGCCACAGCCCCTTGCAACTCAATTAAGAAAAACTGTTAGAGTAGATACCCTGCAAGCCAACGGTAGGCTAGGGAATTTATTGACTCAAGTGAAATAAACCATCTTTATTTTAATATCATTTAACTTTTTTATGGTCTTGTTATACTTTATCTGTATACCCATGCAAACAGCATAGATAAAGTCCTTGATTATGCTTTAATACAAATGAATCGTAATTCGATGTTGAAACTCTGTAAACACTGCATATTCTAAATTCGTTCCTAGTCGATTCAGCCGCCTAAAACAGGGATAAAGGCCGCTTGAGCTCGAGACTGGCATCTGTGATGTTGTGTACTGCGTTTCTTGGTAAGGGCATAGAGATGTCCAAACATACAGATGGGTAGTCATATGATGATTATACCGAACAACCCTCCTTCGGACTTTCCAAGTGGTTATCATTCATCGAGAGGATAAGTCCGTGGTTATGATTGTACACCATTAGTCCTTACGACCCGGGACAACACTGAGGCTCTATATGCTAGGGCTGTGCTTTGACTCGTTTACCGGCTCCATGAGAGTCATCAGGTGGCGAGGTTGGGTATAGTTGCGACACATATAGGAGCTAGTGCATTGTAGTCGGGGATTCACCGCTCACCTGCAGGTGTGGATATCCTATGTGATCTAATGAAATAATAGTGCATGGAATCTCTGGCCAGAGTATGAGATGTACGTTGGAGAAGGAGTTCTCCAATAGTACACGCGATGCCACTATTATAGTTATCACATTGTTATCGAAATAATATGCAACCCTCGATGAACCAATGGTTGCAGATTCGATCGGGATATTTGAGATGAAGGGACCGTATTGTACGTTAATCATAATCGACTGGTTCTTGCAGGCACTATCAGTGATACCTAGGGGATCATGGGGCGATGCTACTAGACGCTCTTACCATGATCCGATGTGTGCAATCAGAAATGAGTTCTGACATTCTTGATCAAGGTGTTGATGAAAAGAATGGGGCTAACTAGGGTAAGCCCGAATAAAGGATTATGTCCTGAATCACAAAGAGTTGTGAACCCACGGCTAGCTGTATCCCTGAACCATTGAGGGTCACACAAGCACTGGATTATTTGTTCCCGTTGAGAGAATAAATTCAAGAAGTTGAATTTATATTATATAGTAAATTCAAGGAGTTGAATTTATATTATATAGTAAATTTAAGGAGTTGAATTTATGATAATTAAATTTTGAGAGAATAAATTCAAGGAGTTGAATTTATAAAATTTGAGAATTTAATTTATTAAACTCAAATGTTGGGTTTATTAAATATTAAATTTTGGAGGTGATAAAAATTCAAGGAGTTGAATTTATAATTTAAATAATAAATTCAAATGTTGAATTTATAATGTATTTAATTTATTAAGCTCAAAAGTTGAGTTGATTAATTAATAAATTAAATATGGTGGATAATATGTTTAATGGGCTTGTAGGGGTACAAGTCCAACATATTAAATAATTAAAATTTTAATGGGCTTTGATTAAATTAATTAAACTAGTTAGAGTAGCTCAATTAATTAAATCAAACCCATTAATGTTAATTATGCAATTAGGGTATGGATTTACTATAAATAATGTATCCAAGTCAAAAACCTAGCCACACCACCAAAAAGGTTTCGAGACACCCACCTCCAAAAGAAAAAAATTCAGCCACTTCCTCTTGAAAGAAAAATTTTGAGCCGTCTCTCTTAATTTTCTCTCCTACGCAAAATCTCTTTCATATTCTCTACTGCAATTTGAAAGAGGAACATATTATTCAGTCGTGGACCTGATTAGACGTAACAAAAGAAGTCTTTTGAAGAAAGTTCGTAGGGATTCATCAAGTGCTAATCCGTTTATATCGGATTAGTTGGAGCCAAGTGATTTAATTCACAAATGTATAATTTCTAAACATCCTATGAATGTTTATTGTTAAAATCATACGAGCGCCCAAACAAATCATATTTTGATTGTCAAAATAAATAAAATTTTAAAACTTCCGCTGCGTTTGGGCGTGTAGAAAACCGAGATCCAACAGTGGTATCAGAGCCAAGGTTTTTCTAAATCGTATGGTTTTGATATTGAATAATTTATTTCTAACCACACAAGAAAATTTTTCAGAAAATTTAGCACCACGAAAATTTATTTTTTCCAGGTTTTCGAAATAAAAAAAAAAAATTAAATCTGCCCGGAACTGTTCCGGGCAGTCCGTGCGCGCAGGGCCGCGCACGGCAGCGCGCAGCGTGCGCGCAGGCGCCGGACTCCTGCGCGCACCGCGCTAGCGCAGGCGCCGGACGCCTGCGCGCGTTCTGCGCGCACAGGGCCGCTGCCGCTGCCCGAACGGCCGCTGCCGCTGCCCGAAACGTTCGGGCAGCGGGAAGGCAGTGGGCGGGCGGCTGCCCGGGAGCGTCTCGGGAAGCGCGCTGAATAATGGGCTTGAATTGTTTGGGCCTAGGGTGCGATTTTCTGATTTTTCAAATTTTTGGGTAAAATTGATATTTTTGAAAATTGGTTCAATTTTTATTTTGGAAATTAATTTTTGGAAAATTAATAATTTTCTTGTGAAATAAATAATTAGAATATGATTTTAATTATTTATGGTAAAATGAGTTTTTACAAGAAATCAATTATTATTGATTTAATTAGAAATTAAATAAATGAGTTTATTTAATTTATTAAATCTTTTTATAATTGTGGTGGTTAGTGATAAAATTATTAGATATATGATTTATCAATTAATTAAATTGTTTAATTAAATTGATGTTAATATTTGATATTAAATGCATGAAGGATGATCGAGAACCTTGACCAATTTGTTAGGTGTGTGTTAGGATATTTTACTGTTTTATTCGTTTTTAATATTTGATATTATTAAAGTGGGCCTGGTTTATGGCCCGTTCCCACCCCATGAGATGTATCCCTTATGTGCCATGGCTATTTAAATGTAATTATTAGAAATAGTGGGAGATCAAGACTGGATGATGGTGGGCCCGATGATCAAGATGAAAACATGTAAAATATTGGAAGCTCTTGTAATAATTGCATTCGCATCCCTGCATTCACCTAGGTTGGACCTGGATCCATGTATGGCTCACATGGATCTAATAGTTTGGCGATCGATCATCCTTATTTATTGTTGAATGTCATATTATGATATATATGCGATATATAGTAGTATGCATGTATGTATATTATTAGATAATATAGTTGCATGAATCCGGCAAACATACAAACTCGTGGCACGTGATTTTTAAATTAAAATGATGAGATAATTTTAAAATTAAAATTCCTCATTTTGAATATGATTCAAAATTTATATCAAATCGAAAAAGTAAAAATTAAAAGAGTTTAATTTTTCCTTGCCTTCCATCAACCGTGGTTGCATGTTGATCGCTACCCGCGGACAGTGTCTGGCTCATATTATTGGGGAGGCCTGTACGCCGGAAAGCTGTGACTTCCATCGGACATATGATGTGAATTGAGCGGAACTCCCATGACTTCGGCTCATATTATTGGGGGAACTCATGGCGACCGTCTACTACAATTCAATATTGATGGGTTGGTTTGACACGCGAAAATAAACGACATCATATTATTGGGTCCTTATTAAACGTGAGGAAAAACACGCGGAGGTTGCATAGGGATGCAATTGGACTCTACCTTTTAGAAATTATAATTGGCTGATATTATTCGGGATTATAATTGGCTAATTGGACTCTACGTGCCTACTAAGGAAATACGATTTCCCTTTTTCATCAGAGGGTGGTGGAAATGTCAAAATATTGGGAGGGAGATTTATAAAATAAAATCCATATTTTATATCTTAAAATTATTTTAAAATAATCAGCAACAATTATTCTGTTTCCACATCAGTATATTTTTCGATTTCGTCACATAATCCTATTTTGTTATTAACAAGCTAATCGAATCTAATTTTCAAGACTGGTTGGGAAAATTGTTCTGAATTCAGAGAAAATGACATACACACTAATGTTAGTCCTGTTGAACTGACAAAGCATACAAGATAGTAGGACCATAGTATGCAAACTAAAGTGTGATGTGCTCGCTTTTACGTCAAATGAACTGTAGGGACAATTTGAGGAAATTTTGAATGCTGCTGACATTCGAATGCACGTGCAAGAGTTGCAAGGTGCATGAAACTATGCACACCACTTTCAAGGAGCTCATGACTACACGCATGCAAGACAAGGCTTTGGCCCATGAGCATGGTGTACGTATGACTGGGCTTATTAAGAATGTGATGGGCCTGGAATATCTGATTCCTAATGAGTTACTAGATAACATCAATTTGTTGTCTTTCTCATCCTCATTTGACGGGGTTATGGTGAACTTCAATTTGAATAAGATAGATGATAGCCTTGAAGAGCTAGTCAATACGCTTATAACTTATGAGATCACCATAAAACAGGGAATTATTATTTTTCTTATGGCCCTCTCGTCAGACGAAAATGGCCCACAAGGTAAGGGAAAGAAACATTCTGCCCCTCACAAGAAAAACAATCCCAATAAGAAGCAAACTCTGAAAGACACTTAAAAGGCCTACAAAGCCCGATAAGTTAGAACATATTTATTTCATTGCAAGAAGTCCGGACATAAGAAATTATATGCGCCAGAAATGTTCTGGAAATGACAAGTGAATGTCCAAGTAAACATGATTTCAACAAAAACCAAAAGAAAGTTAGATGATCCAAATCTCACACAAATATGGCACGCTAGACTAGGTCATATTTCCCAAAGAAAGATGCACAAGCTAGTGGGAGAAAGCATGTTTGACTTTTCAGACATAAATTCTCTACCTACTTGTAAGTCCTGTCTAAAAGAAAAATTGACCAAGATTCCATTCAATGGAAATGTGGAACGTGCACATGGTCTACTGGATTTGATCCACACAGACGTTTGTGGCCCGCTAAGTGTTAGCACAAAATATGGGCAATCCTATTTCATTACCTTTACTAATGACTATTCGAGGTATTGGTATGTTTATATAATGAAACACAAATCTGAAGCATTTGAATGATTCAAAGAATTCAGATTTGAAGTAGAAAAACCAGCTAGAAAGAAGTATTAAGACATTTCGATCTGATCGAAGTGGAGAATACTTGAGTGCTGGATTTTTGGGTTATCTAAAAGAGAATGTGATTCTCACAGTGGACTCCGCCAGCAACACCATAATTGAATGGTGTTTCTGAACGTCGTAATCAAACCTTGTTGGACTTGGTTCGATCTATGATGGGATTTACTAAATTGCCTACATCGTTTTGGGGCTTTGCGCTTGAAACTGCGGCAATGTTGTTGAATAATGTCTATATTAGATCAGTGGATAAAACACCATATGAGATATGGATGGGAAAAACTCCCAAATATTCTTACATGAGAATATGGGGATGTCCTGCTTACGTGAAGCAGACAGTGGGAGACAAATTGGATAGTAGATCCACTTTGTGCTACTTTGTAGGATATCCAAAGAATTCTGTTGGATATTATTTCTATCATCCCAATGAAGCAAAAGTGTTTGTTTCAAGAAATGCCACTTTTTTGGAAAGGGAATTTCTATTAGATAGAAAAGGCAAGATGATGGAACTTGAAGAAATTCAAGATACTCCCTCAACTTTAGAAGTTGAACCTAATCCCCAAGAACTAGTAGTTGAAGTACAAGCTTCTAGAAGGTCTGATAGGGTTATTAGACCACCTGCAAGATATACGCTTCTTCATGAACAAGGCCATGATGAGTCTTGTGTTGGATGTGATCCAATGAATTTCAAAGAAGCAATATCTGATACTGATTCAACCAAATGGCTTGAAGCCATGCAGTCAGAAATGGACTCTATGTATTCAAATCAAGTCTGGACATTAGTGGATCCACCTGAGGGAATCGTTCCCATAGGATGCAAATGGATCTACAAAAGAAAGCTTGGGGCGAATGGGAAGGCGGTGACCTTCAAAGCAAGGCTGGTTTCAAAAGATTATACTCAAAGGCAAGGAGTTGACTGTGAGGAAATTTTTCACCAGTTGTTATGTTTAAGTCCATTAGATTACTACTAGCTATAGCATCATGGTATGACTATGAGATATGGCAAATGGATGTAAAGACTGCATTCCTCATTGGAGACTTCAAAGAAGAAATTTATATGTCTCAACCTGAGGGATACACATCAGTAAAAAGTGAGCATAAGGTATGCAAACTTCAGAGATCAATATATGGTCTCAAGCAGGAGTCAAGGAGTTGGAACCTCAGATTTGATAGCACTATCAAAGAGTTTGATTTTGCTAAGAATCCTGAGGGACCATGTGTGTACAAGAAAGTTAGTGGGAGTGCAGTGACATTCCTGATACTTTATGTTGATGATATCCTGCTCATTGAGAATGATGTAGGATTATTGCAATCAACTTAAGTATGGTTAGCAAGTAAATTCTCCATGAAAGACATAGGTGAAGCATCCTACGTATTGGGAATACAAATCTATAGAGATAGATCAAAGAGGATGCTCGGATTCACCCAAGGCACCTATATCGATACCATTATAAAGCGATTCTCTATGGAAGAGTCCAAGAGAGGATATTTACCAATGTGTCATGGTGTTACTCTATCTAAAGCTATGTGTCCCAAAACTGATGAAGAGATAGAGATGATGACACGTCTTCCATATGCGTCAGCTATTGGTAGTATCATGTATGGTATGATATCGACACGTCCTGATATTGCTTATACTTTGAGTGTTACAAGTAGATATCAGGCGAACCCTGGTCCAACGCATTGGAAGGCCGTGAAAGATATTCTTAAGTACTTGAGAAGGACTAAGAACTTGTTCATGGTCTAAGGGGGTGGAGAATTAAAATTGGAAGGCTACACTGATTCTAGCTTCCAATGTGACGTAGATGATTCGAAATCGACCTCTAGTTTTGTATTCATGCTTAATGGTGCGGCTGTCTCTTGGAAAAGTTCCGAGCAAGACACCGTTGCGGATTCCACCACTGAAGCTGAGTACATTGCTGCATCTGCTGCAGCGAAAGAGGCAATTTGGATGAGGAATTTTGTCCAAGAGTTGGGCGTTATTCCTAATGGAGTTGATCCAGTCCCGGTGTACTGCAACAACACTGGTGCCGTTGCGCAAGCAAAGGAACCAAGGTCTCATCAGCGATCCAAACATGTACTGAGGAAATTTCACATCATCCGGGAGATTGTGGGAAGAGGAGACATATCAGTTGAAAGAGTCCCCTCTGCAGATAATGTTGCTGATCCACTTACAAAGCCCTTGCCAGGACCATTGTTTGAAAAGCATCGCGAAGCAATGGGATTAAGGGTAGTTGGCTCTAGGGCAAGTGGGAGATTGTTAGAGTAGATGCCCTGCAAGCCAACGGTTGGCTAGGAAATTTATTGACTCAAGTGAAATAAACAATCTTTATTTTAATATCATTTAACTTTTTTATGGTCTTGTTATACTTTATCTGTATACCCATGCAAACAGCATAGATAAAGTCCTTGATTATGCTTTAATACAAATGAATCGTAATTCGATGTTGAAACTCTGTAAACACTGCATATTCTAAATTCGTTCCTAGTCGATTCAGCCGCCTAAAACAAGGATAAAGGCCGCTTGAGCTCGAGACTGGCATCTGTGATGTTGTGTACTGCGTTTCTTGGTAAGGGCATAGAGATGTCCAAACATACAGATGGGTAGTCATATGATGATTATACCGAACAACCCTCACTCGGACTTTCCAAGTGGTTATCATTCATCGAGAGGATAAGTCCGTGGTTATGATTGTACACCATTAGTCCTTACGACCCGGACAACACTGAGGCTCTATATGCTAGGGCTGTGTTTTGACTCGTTTACCGACTCCATGAGAGTCATCAGGTGGCGAGGTTGGGTATAGTTGTGACACATATAGGAGCCAGTGCATTGTAGTCGGGGATTCACCGCTCACCTGCAAGTGTGGATATCCTATGTGATCTAATGCAATAATAGTGCATGGAATCTCTGGCCAGAGTATGAGATGTACGTTGGAGAAGGAGTTCTCCAATAGTACACGCGATGCCACTATTATAGTTATCACATAGTTATCGAAATAATATGCAACCCTCGATGAACCAATGGTTGCAGATTCGATCGGGATATTTGAGATGAAGGGACCGTATTGTACGTTAATCATAATCGGCTGGTTCTTGCAGGAACTATCAGTGATACCTAGGGGATCATGGGGCGATGCTACTAGATGCTCTTACCATGATCCGATGGGTGCAATCAGAAATGAGTTCTGACATTCTTGATCAAGGTGTTGATGAAAAGAATGGGGCTAACTAGGGGAAGCCCGAATAAAGGATTATGTCCTGAATCACAAAGAGTTGTGAACCCACGGCTAGCTGTATCCCTGAACCATTGAGGGTCACACAAGCACTGGATTATTTGTTCCCGTTGAGAGAATAAATTCAAGAAGTTGAATTTATATTATATAGTAAATTCAAGGAGTTGAATTTATGATAATTAAATTTTGAGAGAATAAATTCAAGGAGTTGAATTTATAAAATTTGAGAATTTAATTTATTAAACTCAAATGTTGGGTTTATTAAATATTAAATTTTGGAGGTGATAAAAATTCAAGAAGTTGAATTTATAATTTAAATAATAAATTCAAATGTTGAATTTATAATGTATTTAATTTATTAAGCTCAAAAGTTGAGTGGATTAATTAATAAATTAAGTATGGTGGATAATATGTTTAATGGGCTTGTAGGGGTACAAGTCCAACATATTAAATAATTAAAGTTTTAATGGGCTTTGATTAAATTAATTAAACTAGTTAGACTAGCTCAATTAATTAAATCAAACCCATTAATGTTAATTATGCAATTAGGGTATGGATTTACTATAAATAATGTATCCAAGTCAAAAACCTAGCCACACCACCAAAAAGGTTTCGAGACACCCACCTCCAAAAGAAAAAATTCAGCCACTTCCTCTTGAAAGAAAAATTTTGAGCCGTCTCTCTTAATTTTCTCTCCTACGCAAAATCTCTTTCATATTCTCTAGTGCAATTTGAAAGAGGAACATATTATTCAGTCGTGGACCTGATTAGACGTATCAAAAGGAGTCTTTTGAAGAAAGTTCGTAGGGATTCATCAAGAGCTAATCCGTTTATATCGGATTAGTTGGAGCCAAGTGATTTAATTCACAAAGGTATAATTTCTAAACATCCTATGAATGTTCATTGTTAAAATCATACGAGCGCCCAAACAAATCATATTTTGATTGTCAAAATAAATAAAATTTTAAAACTTTCGCTGCGTTTGGACGTGTAGAAAACCGAGATCCAACAAAAACGTGAGCACAAATAAGAAGATAGCATGAACGTGTGAAAACCGAACCCATCTGTTACGTATAGGGCTGGATCGAAACATATCATGCATAAACACATTCATCAGTATATAATACATGTATGATGCAGAAAGAAATGATACAAAGCATGCCTTAATGAGAGGAAGAACCAAAAACGAAGCAAATGGAGACCCGGGTGAAATTTTATTGCAAGAACCAGCCAAACACCGAAAGCTTCCAGCTGCTGCGTGATGAAACCGAGGGGTGGGAATCTGAAAGAGGTGGGTGTCGGCTGAGATGGGATTAGGTTTAGGGCAAATGGTGTTTAAGTGTTAATTAAATAGATAATGATAGGTTAATGGGCCACAATTGTATTTTAAAGGTTTATAAAAGAGTTTTAAGCCCAAGAAGTCCAAAAGTTGGTCCAATAATTCCAAACGCACTTCCGAAAAATATTTCGTGTTGAAAAGATTTTGAAAATATTAGCCGAACCATTAAAAAGTCCCCTGATTCGATAAAATTCGCGTACCGTTAAAAATAAAGTCATGCGAGTAAGAATACCCGGTAAAATCCCATTATAGAAAAATACAATTAAAAACACCTCAAATAAATTAATAAAATTTAATCATTTTATGAAATAATTTTTTCTGAAAATTTTCCGGTCTCCGTTGCTCGTTCGAGCGTGAAATGCATCTAGAAACCCTAATGTATGAAGTGATAAAATTCATGAAATAAATCCCTATCATGCAATAATTATGCATAAAATGCATGTGGTTCACATGGACCTTCAGATTTTCGGGACGTTACAAAGGTGATGAGTGGAAAACGACATTTAAAACCAAATATGGGTTATATGAATGGATGGTCATGCCTTTTGGCTTAACTAATGCTCCTATTACCTTTATGAGGTTGATGAATCATGTTTTGCGTGCTTACATAGGGAAATTTGTTGTGGTTTATTTTGATGATATTCTTGGGTATAGAAAAGATTTAGAAGAGCATGTTGAGCATTTGAGATTTGTACTGATCACACTTAGGGATGAACATTTATATGCTAATCTTAAGAAATGTGATTTTTGTACAAGCAAAATTGTCTTTCTTGGTTTTGTGGTAAGTTCACAGGGGATATAAGTGGATGAGGACAAGATAAGTGCTATTCGAGATTGACCAACGCCTGCTAATGTTAGTCAAGTTCGAAGCTTATATGGTCTAGCAAGCTTCTATAGGAGGTTTGTAAAAGATTTTAGCACACTGGCGGCATCGATGACGGCGGTGATTAAGAAAAACGTTCCATTTCATTGGGGCGAGGAACAAGAGAAGTCTTTTAATATTATTAAACAAAAATTAATTAATGCGCCTTTACTTGTTTTACCTGATTTTTTTAATACTTTTGAAATTGAATGTGATGTCTCAGGTGTAGGTATTGGAGGAGTTTTGATGCAAGGAGGACGACCAGTGGCGTACTTTAGTGAGAAACTCAATGGAGCAGCGCTAAACTATCCAACGTATGACAAGGAGTTGTACGCGCTTGTGAGGACTTTGGAGATGTGGCAACACTACTTGAGGCCTAAGGAATTTGTGATCCATACGGATCATGAGTCTCTAAAGTACCTTAGGAGACAACAGAAACTGAACAAGTGGCATGCTAAGTGGGTGGCATTCATAGGAACATTTCCCTACATAATCAAGTACAAACAAAGTAAGGATAATGTAGTGGCTGACGCACTATCACGGAGGTACGTACTAATCTCTACCTTGGATTCAAAAATCTTGGGATTTGAACATGTGAAAGAATTGTATGCGATGGATGAGGATTTTAAGGAAGTATTTGAAACATGTATGCATGGTCCACATGATAAATTTTATTTGCATAATGGGTATTTATTTAGAGAAGATAGATTGTGCATTCTTAAGTCATCAATTCGTGAATTACTTGTGAGGGAGGCGCATGGTGGTGATTTGATGTGGCACTTTGAAACGTGATGTTGAACGTGTTTGTGAAAAATGCATTATTTGTAGACAAGCTAAGTCTAGAACACAACTACATGGATTGTATACACCACTTCCTGTTCCTAGTGAACCTTGGATTGATATTTCTATGGATTTTGTTTTAGGTTTGCCAAGGATTAAGAAGGGGAGGGATTCAATATTTGTTGTTGTTGATAGATTCTCTAAGATGGCACATTTTATTGCTTGTCATAAAACCGATGATGCATCAAATATTGCGGATTTGTTCTTTAAGGAAGTCGTTAGGTTACATGGTATGCCGAGGACAATTGTATCTGACCGTGATTTTAAATTTTTGAGTTACTTTTGGAAAACTTTGTGGGCTAAACTTGGCACAAAACTGTTGTTTTCTACTACATGTCATCCTCAAACGGATGGACGAACTGAAGTTGTTAATAGAACTCTAGGGACACTTTTGCGTGCTATACTCAAAAAGAACTTGAAAAATTGGGAAGAATGTTTGTCATTTGTTGAGTTTGCTTATAACCGTAGCGTGCATTCTACTACAAATTATTCACCATTTGAGATTGTTTATGGTTTTAATCCTTTAGCTCCTTTGGATTTGATGTCTTTGCCTGTGAGTGAAAGGTTGAACATGGACGGCAAGAAGAAAGCTGAATTCGTTAGAAGTTTGCATGAGAAGGTCAAGAATAACATCGAGAAGAAGAATTTACAATATACGAAGCAAGCCAACAAGGGGAGGAAAAATATGATTTTTGAAAAGGGAGATTGGGTGTGGTTGCACTTAAGAAAGGAAAGATTTCCAAAAAAACGACGATCGAAACTCTTACCTAGGGGTGATGGACCATTTCAAGTGCTTGAAAAGATCAACGACAATGCCTACAAATTAGACCTACCTACCAGGTGAGTACAATGTCAGTTCTACTTTTAATGTTAGTGATCTTTCGTTGTTTGATGTAGGAGATGATCAAGATTTGAGGACAAATCCTTTTCAAAAAGGGGAGAATGGTGCAAACGTGGTTGATCAAGCACCAAAGAAAGCATGGGAGTCGTTGGAGTTGCCCGAAGGACCTATAACGAGGGGACGTAGCAAGAAGTTTAAAGAAGCACTTCAAGGACTCATGATGAACTACCAAGGAGGATCTACAAATTGGGTGACTAAATTAGAGGAGGTTGGGAATCATGGGAATAATATTGGAGGTTTTTGGAATGTTATTCAAGTGCAATTGCCGAAGGTCCAGCGCACCCGCGCTAAAACAGGGACCGCACCCGCGGTCCAATGGCCGAAGGACCAGCGCACCCGCTGATGCGATCCCGCCCACGAGATCTTTAATTTTTCCCGATCTTTGAAACAAGTAATTGATAGGTGTGAAAATCGCCTCTAGATCACGCGGTCTAGCAACAATTCATCAACGATAGAAACAATCTCGTTCAAGAGAACCTTCAAAGAACCCGTCCTTGGCAACCCTCGTGATATTCGATTGACAAACGCCACAAAAGATAAATCTTTTGATAAATTTGATTTGATACAACGCAAAAGTTATAACGAAACTTAAGCTTGTTTTTGAGAGAATTCTCAAAGAAAGTTTTTATAAACTCAATCAATAATGAACAAAAGTTGTTTTCAATCAATAAAATTCGTCTATATATTGATACCAAATCAAAAAGATATGAAATCTACTTGCCAAGATAATAAAAACTCTAAAATAGGAAAGTATGAATTTTCTTCACGCAGCAGGCGCGCTCGGGCGCGATATTTCTACCGCTCGGGCCCGTCTTCTGGACTGTTCGCGTTCGGGCGGTAATGTTTTACCGCTCGGGCGCAAGGTACGCGCTCGGGCGTGACTTTTTTTACCGCCCTAGCGCGAAGCTCTCGGGTCAGGAGTCTTGTTTTGGCTTCCTCTTCATAATTTTACACTTGAATAACATTGAAATATCTTCCAACTTCATTGCTATGCATGCCAAATTCTTTGAAGGTTCGAATCGCCAGATATAGCACGTCATGCCCGGCCAGATTCATATCATACTCCCCTTCTTCAAAAAGATTTGTCCTCAAATCTTGGCTACCTACGCAACAACGAAGCAAGTTAGTAATAAAAAGAATTAAATTATGAACATGCTTACCTTTCAATTTAAGTTTGTAGGTGCTATCATTTTCCTGCTCCATCAACACTGGACTTTCCAACATCACCATTGTCTTTCCTATAAACTCATCGACTTTTCCACATATCAAGTAACAAATGACACCAAATAATAACAACAAGATATCATTAAGTATCACAAAAATCAGATTTCTCCCCTTCTTAGACCTAGTCAACACCAAAATAATATCCACACACGTGTACGACCATAGCTCACTAGGAATAAGAAATACTTCAAGAAAATCATTGAAATCAAGCTCAGGTGCTCTCTCCCTATAGGCAATGCACTCTTCACTATACCATTTAACATACCTCTTCATATGCAACCAACACATGTAGTCATGTAATATGTCAATTATCAAGCCACTACAATACGCCCCACCATCAGATAATTCATGTAATGAAAGAATAAACAATTTATCCTCCTTGAAATTGTATTCATTAGGATCATAAAAATACTTATATGCAATGCATGTTACACACTTCCACTCAATATGCCTCCTCATATGCAACCATAGTAAAAATTCATGCATCCTATCAATGACCCTATTTACTTCATGGCTACCAATCAAACAAAGGTCACGCGCCTCAATATCAAGCAGAAACTCATGCAATAGGTGTGTGATGAAAATTTTATTCTCTTTAAACATGTATTCATCATAAACAAAGAAATAAGCATCTTCATCCCTGCACCTCTCAAAACCATAACCAAACCAATATAAATCATGCAAATAGGACACAGTAAATGTACTATCCATGCAATCATTTAACTCATCACATGAATTTAATTCTAATGCACACAAGTCATTGCCATGACAAAGCCTCATCAATTTGACAATCTTTGAACACTCAAAATAACTAACATTTGAATTTAATTCATGCATTATATCACCATCCTCAACGCTGTGACTCCCTGACAAAGTCGTCATCTCATCGTTAGACCATTTGGACATCACACTTTCAACACTCACCCCAAATTCTTGAGCACAACACAGCAATGAACTAAGATAAGGACTAAAGTCATACCTCATGCTTGTTGCGTTGGCAACTATGCTTACTTCACGATGATTGCTCTCAACGCCAAATGGATCATCCCATTGCATTTTTACACCTTCCACATTTGCTCGTCTCCTCATCACAACTTCATCATAACCCTGCAAATGAGAAATAACAATGCTCGGGATTGAACCGGCTATATCATCACAAGAATAATAAACCACTTTGTACAAAGGTACTTTAAGGGGTTTATACAAAAGTAAACAACTCTCATCCTCACTCTTTTCACTCTTTTGGGCCTTAAAATTATTTTTCTTTTCTTTTTCTTTTTCTTTGGCCTCTTTTGCATTTTCTTTTTCTTTTCTTTCTATGGTCATCTCACTCTTTTGATCACTCATTTTTTCGGCCATTTTAAATTCTTTTTCACTCTCACAATTAAATTGCAGTTGATCATCAGTAATTACAACTGAAATGGGTTGATCAAGAAAGGTACATGATGAATCATAACATGTGTGCAACAAATTATTACTACTTTCTTCTTTCTCCTCCAGAGCACACCATTCTATGCTCAAGTCAGAAATCAGTGGGGTACCAACCTCCTCAATTCTCTCAACCTCCACTTTAGGTTCAACAACATTCAACTCACCAACTAGTGGAATAATGTCATCAACAATTTTATCAACCACAACCTCCACTTGAGATTCAAACCCAACCGCAACATCAACCTCCATTTGAGACTTAAGCTCAACTGGCGATTTAACTACCGTCACCTCCTCACGTGGACATTGGGTGATATCATGCCCAACTTCTAAACACCAACAACATATAATATCATAAGTACGAGAATTTGAGTTTTCAAATGTACCTTGATATTCATGCTTCAAAACCAACTTCGGTCTAGTTATGACCTTCTTCTCTTCACTCGACCTTCGTGCGGATGTCAAGAACTCCTTCCACGAGTCAATTCCCTGCCTACCACTCGATTTGCACCTCCTATCATCACGATCCAAATGCGATGCTCTATCCCCACCAAATCTACTATCTCGTCTCTTCTCATTAGCACTACCCTCAAGCCTATCCAACCTTTCATGTAAAGGCTTAAGCTCCTTCTCCCATATTCTATCAATCCCCCTTAACATTGTTTGAAATTGAAGATCGTCAATCATTATACCTGCAAGAAAAGGTTAGTAGAAACAATAAAATAAATAAACTTCCTCACCACAAATCCTCACTAGTCACTCAAAGGAAAATTCACTCGCACTCGTCTTTTTCCCTCACCACAAAACCTCACAAATCACTCCAATGAAAATTCACTCCACTCAAATATTTTTCACTCAAGTGAGAATCCTCAAGGGGGCGCTTAAGTCTCGTGGCTTCCACGTATCAAAACATATGAGATCAATCATGTGACGCTTGAAACTCGACTCACTTAGACCACACAAGGATAAGCAACTTTGGAAGTTGACTAGAATGCGACTAAATGACAAGGACAAACTTAACGCTGAAATATAAGCGCTAAAATTCCAACAAACACCCGATTCAAATTTTTTTTTGTAGAACCCGTAAATCAGTAGACGTATAAGCCATGCATAATTCTAGATTTTTAAATTTAATTGACTTCATTGCATGATTATT
The DNA here is from genome assembly GCF_025594145.1 of Primulina tabacum. Lineage (NCBI taxonomy): Eukaryota > Viridiplantae > Streptophyta > Magnoliopsida > Lamiales > Gesneriaceae > Primulina > Primulina tabacum. The sequence continues at coordinate 89,666 of NW_027459741.1, read as the reverse complement.
TTAAATGCATTTATTTGAAGTTAATTATTTATTATTTCAGTTCAGTAGTTTGATTTTTAGCATTTCAGTATTTTCAGTGAGGCCGGACCGGAGTTGGAGTTTTGAGATAGAATTTAAGATTCGAGAAATATTTCCAGAAGTTAATTTAGCTAGCAACCAAGTTCATTTAAGTTAGAAAGAGAGGTTTGAGGATTTAATTTAATTATTTGAGGTGATTAAGAAATGAATTCATTTAAGTTATTAAATTAAGGGGTTAGCTCACTAAATTATTTAAAGGATTAGTAAGGGTTTCAAGGATTATTAGTTGACTAGATAATCAACATTTCCCTTTATTTTATCATGCATTTTTCGGCCACCCTTAGTGCTAGAAGATTCATTTTCCAACTCATCAACTTTGACCAATTCTTTGCATGTAATTAGTAGGATAATTCTAGGATTTTTGGGAGCACAATTTAATTAAATAAATGGACATATCCTAGTCTAGAATCAAGATAAATTTCGGCCACCACCTCCTAGAAGCATCCACCAACTCATTTGATATCAAACCATAATTCAAAATTCAAATTCAAAAGGGAGTGGACTTGGTCTTGATCCTTCCTTATATTTTGCACCCATCTTATCTCACTCCCCAACCATTTTCTCCCTCCCTCACCACCGAATTCAGCACCATTCAGATCCATTTTCAGTGTAGAAAAATCGTGAGTCTTAGCTAGAGGGAAGGCAAGAAAATCGAGTTCAAGAAAGGTAGACAAGAAGCGCTCCACCTCCTCCGTGCCGCGTCGTCGTTGTTTCGTTCGTTTTCTTTCAAAACGAAACCAGGCATGTCTAGATTTCTTTCAAACCTCAATCAAGTCATATTATCATTTATTTTTCAGTACATGATCATGTTTTAGCAAACAAAAACCGAGATACATGTCAAAATATTTTGGAACACACATGCAGAATTTCGGCTCTTCATGGCAAGCTTCACGATTTCTTTTAATTTTTGAGTTTCAGGTATTGGATCGACTCCAGGCTCCCAAGGCGGCTTGTATACATGTAGTAGGATGCATTAGGACCATGTTGGTCCATCCAAACCAGCCCCATACTTGCTGGAAAACCGAAATGACAGCAAGTTCCCCATAGGTGCAGAAATGTGATTCGAAAATTCAGTTTGGATGTCAAGGAGGAAGGATCTGATCTTGGCTGCCCCAAGGGCCTATAGCCATGGTTGGATCACTCCCCTAGCATGTCTAAGACGTGAATAAGTTGCCCTTTTGGTGGCTTGGTCCATGGCTCATCGGTTTTTAAATAATCAACAAGAACAGCCCCTTTCCCCATTCGGCTTCTTCATTTGTTCAGCTTTTGATTTCGTTCTTTTGTTGCTTGGTATGGATCTTGGTTGGCCTATGGCCCTTAGCCATGGTTCATATCATGCTCCTAGATGTCTAGATTGTGCCATGGTCAATCAAATGGCCACTGGAACGACGCAAGACATCGATCATAGCATAAACACTACACACGCATGCACGTTGCTCTCGGTTGGACCCTTCGGTTAAGATTTGGTGTGATGCGGATTGTGGCTGGCCTAGGGCCCTTAGCCATGGTTCAAATCATTCTTTGGGATGTTGGTAAGAGTCCCTGGTCGGTGGTTCACGCCCCTAATGGCCGATAGTCTCGAAACCAATGCAAGTCTTGTAGTGCGCAGCTGCTGTATTTTTTTGACAGCAAGTATGCTGCTGTTCAGAAGCGTCGTTTGAGTTCTTGGTTGGCTTTTAGCCCATGGCCTTGGACTGGACAGTGCCTCATTGAGTTAGGAAGGTCATGTTTTTGATCGTTTGTCATTTGGATCATTTTTGAGGTCGTACGAGAATTTACGGTGCAATGTGCCAAATTGACTCTCGAAAGAGCGTTTCGTGTTTTGGCCTCCATTTCACCTAGATTTCGACCCTATCATTTTAGGAACATTATTTTATGATTTTTCAGCGTATTTTAATCATGACTATACGTCGGTTCAGTGTCGGTTCAGGTTGGCTCGGAGTCATGATTAAATACGAAGTCATTAGGCGTCATAGTCGCATCTTTTGAACGTAAATTGCATAGTTGGTCATGTTTAAGCTATTGCATATTTTTCATGGCACAGTTAGGTTGCAGCGAGCCTGGGAACGATCCAATCCAATCCAGTTGGTAAAATTACAGGAATTTTCATTATGCCAGTTAATTATTTTACGTGCATTAAATAGAAAATGATTATTTTTGAGATTTATGCGATATGGCTTGTGGTTCATTCACTATGTGGGAGTGTTATTTTATACGGTCGCCAGTGACCGATCAGTTCAGTATGGTACCACCTGGTCGCCAGTGACCGGCCAGCTCAGTTCAGTTTCAGCCTCCCCGGTAGCCAGTTACCGATCAGTTCAGCTTAGTGCAGTGGCCACAGGCGTAAAACATAATCTCAACAGAAAATTTTACCAGATATTTCAGTACAGGCTCCAAGGAGCAAATATTTTTACAGTGATTTCCAGTTCAGTTATGCACGTATTATAATTGCTCAGTACAGATTATTTTCAGGACATGATATGTTAACTCATGTATATTTTAATTCAGATTTTTACTTGTTACCTGTGATACATGCATGTTGAGTCTTTAGACTCACTAGACTTGATTGTTGTAGGTACTGATGAGGCCAGGGCCGAGGGCGGGGACCAGTGAGCCAGCTTGGGTCGGCAGTAGTGGCACCCGAGGACCTCAGTGCAGCAGTTGTTATGTTTTTCCGCAAACAATTTTATCAGTTGTTGGATATTTTTAAATTGTGATTTTTGGCAAACTTTATTTTCTTCCGCTGCTATTATTTTAAATATTGAACTTGATTCACCAGTGATTTTATGAATGAGGCCATTTAAGTTCTTTTAAAAAAAAAAAATTCTTAATTTTCCGCAAATTTTCAGAATGGAGTTTTTGGCCCTTCACAGTTGGTATCAGAGCGGTGGTTCTGTATAGGGTTTCACTACTACTGACCGCGAGAAGCTCACGAAGCCACGCCTTTGGTCTGTAAGTTTTTCAGTTCAGCATTTTGTTCAGCATTTTAGTTAAAGCATGAATTATTTTGTCAGCATGCTTCCAGATTTTTCAGTACTTCAGTGTTCATTTAAAATAAATTATGGAATTATGCATGTTAGTTACGTATGGGTTATGTTGGAACAGTATGCCCCCTAGACGCATTTTAGAGCGCATCAGAGAGAAGGAGCCTCGCCGAGAAGACAGGGAGGAGCGTAGACCAGAGGGAGACCTACCACCTCCTCCACCGCCCCCACCGGACATGAGTGCCCAAATGTTAGCTGGGATGGCACAGTTCTTCGCACAGTTTGCGGGGGGCAATGCCGCAGCCGTAGCCGCAGCCGCAGCCAGGCCGACAGGGCCCGAGGCTGTGTATGAGCGATTCATGAAGATGCGCCCGAAGGAATTCTCTGGGGCATCTGACCCCATGGTTGCCGAGGGATGGATCAAATCCCTCGAGGTTATCTTCGATTTTATGGAGCTGGGAGACGCAGACCGAGTCCGATGTGCCACCTACTTGTTCACTGGAGACGCCCGCTTATGGTGGGAAGGAGCTTCGGTAGCCCTGACATTGGCTACACTTTCTTGGACCCGCTTTACGGAGGTTTTCTACTCCAAGTATTTTGCTGAGGAGGTTCGCACCAGGCTGACCACCGAGTTCATGAGTCTGAGACAGGGGGATATGTCGGTTACGGAGTTTATCCGTAAGTTCGAGAGGGGCTGTCACTTTGTGCCCCTGATAGCGAATGATGCCAGAGCCAAGCTGATGCACTTCCTGGTGGGTTTACGGCCGATCTTGCGCCGGGATGTTAGGGTATCTGACCCTGCTACTTATGAGATTGCCGTCTCCAAGGCCTTAGCCGCAGAGCAGGATCTGCGGGATATCGAGAGGGATCGCCAGGGCAAGCGCCCAGTCCAGGCACCGCACCGCCCTCCTCCTCATCAGCATCAGCAGCAGAATAAGAGGCCTTTTCATGGACCGCCCAGGAACCGAGGCCAGCAGCAGCAGCAGCAGCGGGGACGCCCAGCCCCGAGGACTCAGGAGCACCCAGTCTGTCCCAGGTGCTCACGTCGCCATCCTGGAGCATGTATGGCTGGCTCAGGAAAGTGTTTTAAGTGTGGCAGTCCAGACCACATGTTGCTGCAGTGTCCTCAGAGGAATCTGCCAACCCAAGGCAGAGTTTTTGCTCTCCATGCCGCGGAAACCAACCCGGAGACTATGTTGTTGACAGGTACCTTTAAACTTTAAGCTATTATTTGAATTTCCGTGTTTTGGGAATCGAGATTTAGATTTTGAACTTAGAACTGTTATAGGATTGCATGCTCTACTCAGATTTATTTCAGGGAAATTAAGCTAGAGGAACCTTGACCTTTGCATGTCTATAAGTTTAGATCTTGTAGTGGGATTCAACTTAGAGTTCCGATCTTTCAGGGAGAATTTTTATATCTGGTTCCGCTACCAAGGCCTTGATAGATTCAGGGGCCACTCACTCGTTTATTTCGGAGGTCTTTGCAAACTTTCTCAAGATCCAGACCATTGGGCTAGATACAGCCTTTTCAGTAGTGTTGCCGTCAGGCGAGGAGATGGCAGCCACCAATGTTATCCGAGATATAGACCTTGAGCTGCACGGTAATCTTGTTTATGCGGATCTGATCGTGTTACCGATGCCGGAATTTGACATCATCCTAGGGATGGACTGGCTATTGAAGAACAGAGTGTTGATAGACTTCCAGCGGAGATCCGTTCTTGTCCGACCGCCTGGAATGGAGCAGTTCTTATTTGAGCCGGACAGGTACTTTCCTTTACCGCGCATTATTCCTTATGTTCAGGCTAGGAAGCTCATGCATAGAGGGTGTCGGGCATTTCTAGCAACCTTTTTATCTGTCCCCGAGGAACCCAGCCAGTCAGCCTCAGATGTTCCAATTGTTAGAGATTTCTTAGACGTTTTTCCCGAAGACATCTCTGGTATGCCACCAGAGAGAGAGGTGGAGTTTTCCATTGAGCTTATGCCAGGTACGGCTCCGATATCCAAAGCGCCATACCGACTAGCACCGACAGAGATGGCAGAGCTTAAGAAGCAGATCCAGGAACTTCTCGACAAGGAGTTCATTCGCCCGAGCTTTTCTCCATGGGGCGCACCAGTCTTATTTGTGAAAAAGAAGGATGGCTCGATGAGGCTTTGCATTGACTACCGGGAGTTGAACAGGGTTACAGTGAAGAATAAATACCCACTGCCGAGGATTGAGGATCTGTTTGACCAGTTGCAGGGAGCTTCGATTTTCTCCAAGATAGATCTGCGTTCCGGTTATCACCAGTTGAGGGTGAGAGGTGCTGATGTTTCGAAGACAGCTTTCAGGACTCGTTATGGTCACTACGAGTTCCTTGTGATGCCGTTCGGTCTGACGAATACGCCAGCGATCTTCATGGATCTCATGAACCGCGTATTTCAGTCGTACCTCGACCAGTTTGTGATAGTGTTCATAGATGACATTCTCGTCTACTCCAAGAATCGGGAGGAGCACAGCCGACATCTGACCACAGTGTTGCAGACATTGCAGAAGCACAAATTATTCGCAAAGTTCAGTAAGTGCGAATTCTGGTTAGAGAAGGTGGCGTTTTTGGGCCACATTGTTTCTAGCAGTGGTATTGAGGTAGACCCCGCAAAAGTTGTAGCAATCAGAGATTGGGTTGTGCCTCAGAATGCATCCGAGATCCGCAGTTTCCTTGGGCTAGCAGGATATTACAGAAAATTCATCCAGGGATTCTCCTCTATCGCCGTTCCACTCACAGCACTGACAAAGAAAAATGTGAAGTTTGTGTGGAGCGAGGAGTGTCAGAAGAGCTTTGATACTTTGAAGCAAGCTCTTATTTCAGCACCAGTTTTGGCTGTACCGTCAGGATCCGGCGAGTTTGTCCTTTATACCGATGCTTCGAAGCTTGGTTTAGGTGCAGTTTTGATGCAGCATGGGAGAGTGATAGCGTATGCTTCTCGACAGCTGAAAATCCACGAGAAGAATTACCCTACCCATGATCTGGAGTTAGCGGCCGTAGTTTTTGCTTTGAAGATTTGGAGGCACTATCTGTATGGAGAGAAGTGTCAGATCTTTACCGACCATAAGAGCCTCAAGTATTTCTTTACGCAGAAGGAGCTGAACATGCGTCAGAGGCGTTGGTTGGAGCTTGTGAAAGACTACGATTGTGACATTAGCTACCACCCGGGTAAAGCTAATGTAGTTGCGGATGCTTTGAGCAAGAAAGTCGCAGTGATGGCTCATTTGACGATGCAGAAACCTCTTCAGATTGAGATGCAGAGGTTTGATCTTGAGACTTACCCTCGAGGTAGAGTTCCTCGTTTATCTACCTTGACTATCCAGTCCTCTCTTATTGACCGTATTCGCAGCGGTCAGGCATCAAATGACCAGTTGGCACAGTGGAAGAAGAGAGATGAAGCCAAGGGCAGTGTTTTGTATTCAGTCAGCGACGGTATTGTGAGATACCGAGATAGGATATGGGTTCCTAGCAGTGATTCTATCCGAGCAGACATCTTATCAGAGGCCCATACGTCCCCGTACTCCATTCACCCTGGGAGTACGAAGATGTACAAAGATTTGCAGCTATTGTATTGGTGGCCAGGAATGAAGAAGGACATCAGGCGTTTTGTATCCGAGTGCCTGACTTGCCAGTTAGTGAAGGCCGAGCATCACAGACCAGCAGGTTTGCTCAAGCCTCTTCCTATTCCCGAGTGGAAGTGGGAGAACATTACCATGGACTTTGTGACCGGATTGCCGAGGTCAGCCAGAGGATCGAATGCTATCTGGGTGATTGTAGATCGTCTTACCAAATCAGCGCACTTCTTGCCTATTAAGACGACTTTCACCATGGTTCAGTATGCAGAGCTGTATATCCGAGAGATAGTCCGACTCCACGGTATTCCAGTTTCTATCGTATCCGACAGAGATCCCAGATTCACTTCCTCGTTTTGGAAGAGTTTGCATTCGACTTTGGGTATGAAGTTGCTGTTTAGCACAGCTTTCCATCCGCAGACTGATGGACAGTCGGAGCGAGTTATTCAGATCTTAGAGGATCTTCTCCGTGCTTGCGTCATTGATTTCTCTGGGAGTTGGGAGTCGAACTTACCATTGGTAGAGTTCACCTATAACAACAGTTTCCAGTCGTCCATAGGTATGGCTCCGTATGAAGCGCTGTATGGTCGCAAGTGTAGATCTCCTGTTCATTGGGATGAAGTAGGAGAGAGAGCAGAGTTGGGTCCAGAGATTGTTCAGCAGGCAGCAGATGTAGTAGTCAAGATCCGTGATAGAATGAGGACTGCTCAGAGCCGACAGAAGAGTTATGCCGATCAGTGGAGGAGAGAGTTAGAGTTTGCAGTGGGCGATCATGTCTTCGTGAAAGTGGCACCTATGAAGGGTGTCATGAGATTTGGCAAGAAAGGGAAGCTCAGTCCGAGATTCATTGGACCGTTTGAGATCCTCGACAGAGTTGGGACGCTAGCGTATCGTGTGGCTCTTCCGCCGAATCTGGCCGGAGTACACAATGTCTTTCACGTCTCCATGCTGAGGAAGTATATGGCAAATCCTTCGCATGTACTGAATTTCGAGCCGTTGCAGCTTACTCCGAACTTATCTTATGAGGAGAGACCCGTGCAGATCCTAGACAGTCAGGAGAAGAAACTTCGGAACAAGTTGGTTAAGCGAGTCAAAGTCAAATGGCTCAACCATTCAGAGGAGGAAGCTACGTGGGAGTCTGAGTCGGAGATGAGAAGTCGATACCCCGAGTTATTCGGTGAGTTCTAATTTCGAGGACGAAATTTATTTAAGGGGGGGAGGATTGTAGAACCCGTAAATCAGTAGACGTATAAGCCATGCATAATTCTAGATTTTTAAATTTAATTGACTTCATTGCATGATTATTTTAAATGCATTTATTTGAAGTTAATTATTTATTATTTCAGTTCAGTAGTTTGATTTTTAGCATTTCAGTATTTTCAGTGAGGCCGGACCGGAGTTGGAGTTTTGAGATAGAATTTAAGATTCGAGAAATATTTCCAGAAGTTAATTTAGCTAGCAACCAAGTTCATTTAAGTTAGAAAGAGAGGTTTGAGGATTTAATTTAATTATTTGAGGTGATTAAGAAATGAATTCATTTAAGTTATTAAATTAAGGGGTTAGCTCACTAAATTATTTAAAGGATTAGTAAGGGTTTCAAGGATTATTAGTTGACTAGATAATCAACATTTCCCTTTATTTTATCATGCATTTTTCGGCCACCCTTAGTGCTAGAAGATTCATTTTCCAACTCATCAACTTTGACCAATTCTTTGCATGTAATTAGTAGGATAATTCTAGGATTTTTGGGAGCACAATTTAATTAAATAAATGGACATATCCTAGTCTAGAATCAAGATAAATTTCGGCCACCACCTCCTAGAAGCATCCACCAACTCATTTGATATCAAACCATAATTCAAAATTCAAATTCAAAAGGGAGTGGACTTGGTCTTGATCCTTCCTTATATTTTGCACCCATCTTATCTCACTCCCCAACCATTTTCTCCCTCCCTCACCACCGAATTCAGCACCATTCAGATCCATTTTCAGTGTAGAAAAATCGTGAGTCTTAGCTAGAGGGAAGGCAAGAAAATCGAGTTCAAGAAAGGTAGACAAGAAGCGCTCCACCTCCTCCGTGCCGCGTCGTCGTTGTTTCGTTCGTTTTCTTTCAAAACGAAACCAGGCATGTCTAGATTTCTTTCAAACCTCAATCAAGTCATATTATCATTTATTTTTCAGTACATGATCATGTTTTAGCAAGCAAAAACCGAGATACATGTCAAAATATTTTGGAACACACATGCAGAATTTCGGCTCTTCATGGCAAGCTTCACGATTTCTTTTAATTTTTGAGTTTCAGGTATTGGATCGACTCCAGGCTCCCAAGGCGGCTTGTATACATGTAGTAGGATGCATTAGGACCATGTTGGTCCATCCAAACCAGCCCCATGCTTGCTGGAAAACCGAAATGACAGCAAGTTCCCCATAGGTGCAGAAATGTGATTCGAAAATTCAGTTTGGATGTCAAGGAGGAAGGATCTGATCTTGGCTGCCCCAAGGGCCTATAGCCATGGTTGGATCACTCCCCTAGCATGTCTAAGACGTGACTAAGTTGCCCTTTTTGTGGCTTGGTCCATGGCTCATCGGTTTTTAAATAATCAACAAGAACAGCCCCTTTCCCCATTCGGCTTCTTCATTTGTTCAGCTTTTGATTTCGTTCTTTTGTTGCTTGGTATGGATCTTGGTTGGCCTATGGCCCTTAGCCACGGTTCATATCATGCTCCTAGATGTCTAGATCATGCCATGGTCAATCAAATGGCCACTGGAACGACGCAAGACATCGATCATAGCATAAACACTACACACGCATGCACGTTGCTCTCGGTTGGACCCTTCGGTTAAGATTTGGTGTGATGCGGATTGTGGCTGGCCTAGGGCCCTTAGCCATGGTTCAAATCATTCTTTGGGATGTTGGTAAGAGTCCCTGGTCGGTGGTTCACGCCCCTAATGGCCGATAGTCTCGAAACCAATGCAAGTCTTGTAGTGCGCAGCTGCTGTATTTTTTTGACAGCAAGTATGCTGCTGTTCAGAAGCGTCGTTGAGTTCTTGGTTGGCTTTTAGCCCATGGCCTTGGACTGGACAGTGCCTCATTGAGTTAGGAAGGTCATGTTTTTGATCGTTTGTCATTTGGATCATTTTTGAGGTCGTACGAGAATTTACGGTGCAATGTGCCAAATTGACTCTCGAAAGAGCGTTTCGTGTTTTGGCCTCCATTTCACCTAGATTTCGACCCTATCATTTTAGGAACATTATTTTATGATTTTTCAGCGTATTTTAATCATGACTATACGTCGGTTCAGTGTCGGTTCAGGTTGGCTCGGAGTCATGATTAAATACGAAGTCATTAGGCGTCATAGTCGCATCTTTTGAACGTAAATTGCATAGTTGGTCATGTTTAAGCTATTGCATATTTTTCATGGCACAGTTAGGTTGCAGCGAGCCTGGGAACGATCCAATCCAATCCAGTTGGTAAAATTACAGGAATTTTCATTATGTCAGTTAATTATTTTACGTGCATTAAATAGAAAATGATTATTTTTGAGATTTATGCGATATGGCTTGTGGTTCATTCACTATGTGGGAGTGTTATTTTATACGGTCGCCAGTGATCGATCAGTTCAGTATGGTACCACCCGGTCGCCAGTGACCGGCCAGCTCAGTTCAGTTTCAGCCTCCCCGGTAGCCAGTTACCGATCAGTTCAGCTTAGTGCAGTGGCCACAGGCGTAAAACATAATCTCAACAGAAAATTTTACCAGATATTTCAGTACAGGCTCCAAGGAGCAAATATTTTTACAGTGATTTCCAGTTCAGTTATGCACGTATTATAATTGCTCAGTACAGATTATTTTCAGGACAGGATATGTTAACTCATGTATATTTTAATTCAGATTTTTACTCGTTACCTGTGATACATGCATGCTGAGTCTTTAGGCTCACTAGACTTGATTGTTGTAGGTACTGATGCGGCCAGGGCCGAGGGCGAGGACCAGTGAGCCAGCTTGGGTCGACAGTAGTGGCACCCGAGGACCTCAGTGCAGCAGTTGTTATGTTTTTTTTCGCAAACAATTTTATCAGTTGTTGGATATTTTTAAATTGTGATTTTTGGCAAACTTTATTTTCTTCCGCTGCTATTATTTTAAATATTGAACTTGATTCACCAGTGATTTTATGAATGAGGCCATTTAAGTTCTTTTAAAAAAAAAAAATTCTTAAATTTCCGCAAATTTTCAAGAATGGAGTTTTTGGCCCTTCACATTTTTTCTTCTCCTTTTTTTTTTTGTTTCGGGTGAACAGTACACTACAGTAAATCCGGCGATGAACAGTTACGTGAACAGTAAATTCAGTCGTGAACAGTAACTTCAGCCGCGAACAGTAATTTCCGATAAGATGAATAGTAAATCCGGGACGCGTGAATAGTAATTCCGATGAATGAACAGTAATCGAGATTTTTTTTTTTGTAGATTCAACAAATCCGTAGAAATCGCTACACGATAAATCGTATTGAAAATCCTACGAAGAATTGAATGGATACGCTTACTTGAATCAAAAACCTTGAGCTCTGATACCAAATGATGCGATCCCGCCCACGAGATCTTTAATTTTTCTCGATCTTTGAAACAAGTAATTGATAGGTGTGAAAATCGCCTCTAGATCACGCGGTCTAGCAACAATTCATCAATGATAGAAACAATCTCGTTCAAGAGAACCTCCAAAGAACCCGTCCTTGGCAACCCTCGTGATATTCGATTGACAAACGCCACAAAAGATAAATCTTTTGATAAGTTTGATTTGATACAACGCAAAAGTTATAACGAAACTTAAGCTTGTTTTTGAGAGAATTCTCAAAGAAAGTTTTTATAAACTCAATCAATAATGAACAAAAGTTGTTTTCAATCAATAAAATTCGTCTATATATTGATACCAAATCAAAAAGATATGAAATCTACTTGCCAAGATAATAAAAACTCTAAAATAGGAAAGTATGAATTTTCTTCACGCAGCAGGCGCGCTCGGGCGCGGGCGGGGTCTTCTGGACTGTTCGCGCTCGGGCGGTAATGTTTTACCGCTCGGGCGCAAGGTACGCGCTCGGGCGCGAGGTACGCGCTCGAGCGCGACTTTTTTTACCGCCCTAGCGCGGAGCTCTCGAGTCAGGAGTCTTGTTTTGGCTTCCTCTTCATAATTTTACATTTGAATAACATTGAAATATCTTCCAACTTCATTGCTATGCATGCCAAATTCTTTGAAGGTTCGAATCGCCAGATATAGCACGTCATGCCCGGTCAGATTCATATCACCCGCGCTAATAAAGGGACCGCACCTGCGGTCCATGATATCTTAATTAAGCCTTTTTACACTACGTTTTCATGCTTTATTGATTATATATGCATTGTATCAGACCATGAACGAAATAATTTCAGACTTTAAACATATTATTGGAGATTTCTCTCAATATTCAAGGCATTTTGCTTTGATCTTCAACACAAATCAAACTTATCAAAGATTGTATCTTTGTGACGTTTGTCGATTGTTTTTCGCACGGATTGTCAAAACAAGTTCTTTGAAGGTTCGTTTGAAATTTGATTGTTATTATCGTTGATATTTGTTGCTAAGTTATAATCGCTTAGAGGTGAATATCACAAATCGTTACTTGTTTCAAAAGATCGGGACAACATAATCGATTCTTGTTCATTATTGAATTGAGGGTGCGATTTCAATATTCGTGCTTGCTTTTCATTCGTACGAGGTTTCGTATCACATGTTATGTATTGATATAAATTGTTGTATATTAGAGGCATTTTTATGTCTCAATTATGTAAAAGGGAATGCAAGAGAAAAGAGTCTTCAAAGTGTTTGATTTAATTTCAAAGAGAGAGTTCAAATTGATTTATTGGATTGATAAAGAGATAGTCAGAGATTGCATGCAATTAGTTGATCAACGACCATAGGCTTTTATCCCAACAGAGTAATCGATTTATATCGATGGGATATACGTACAGAGACAGAGATACTATTGAAATATCAATCTATCAGAGAAAAGAGTAATACCATCGTTATGTTCATGTTCTACGATATTATTCATGTTTCAAGAGTTAGATGATATTTAATGATTTCAAAGCCATGTTTTACAGAGTATGATATGTATACATTGTTATGTAAGAGTTTCACTTGCTTAGTTTTATACTCATTTCAGTTATTCATGTGATGCAGATAAGAGCGATGAGCCAGGACGTTGATTGGAGCCGGGGTCATATGCAACAGGAGGTGGAAGGAAGAAAATATTTTGCTAGCATTTTGACATGATCAAAAATGATATTTTGTATTTTGATTCAACACTTTGTGGATCCCATATATACTTTTGATTGTGTAAATATATTGGGATTATATTCATGTCAAGAGAATTTAAATCCTTCTTTCCTCTAAGTAAATTTTTAATTTTCCGCTGTGTTATTTTATAAAATCGGTCAAAGGTGTTACAAAATCCAATAACCTTTTTGCTAGCTCCACGTGGCCCTTTAAGGGAATTTTGATCATCTTTCCTTTTAGACAGGATTAACAAGTCGTGAGAGTATTAATATCAGATACATCAAACATGCCTACTCCCACTAGCTTGTTCATCCTTCTTAGGGAAATATGTCCTAATCGAGCATGCCACAATTGTGCCAAATTTAGAGTATCTTGTTTTCGCTTGTTTGTTGTTGTTATAGCTTGGACATTGTTTAGTGGAATATCTTTCAATTTTAAGGTGTAGAGATCGTTTTCAAGTTCTCCAGTACCAATTAAACATTCATTCTTGTAAATGTTGCAAACACCTTTGCTAAATAAACAAGAAAATCCATCTTTATCAAGCATAGAAATGGAAACAATGTTTTTCACCAAATCTGGTACAAACAAAACATCTCTTAAAATTAACTTAAAATCATTGTTCAAAAGCAGGTAAACATCTCCTACGGCCTTGGCAGCAACTCTTGCTCCATTGCCCATCCTCAAGAAGGTCTCACCTTCCCTAAGCCTCCTACTTCTTCCCATCAGCTGCAAATCATTACAAAGATGTGAGCCACATCCGGTATCCAATATCCAAGAAGTAGAGTTAATTGAAATGTTTACTTCAACATAGAACATATCATTTCCAGAACTCTTCTGGACAAGATATTCCCTGTAGTTACGCCTCCAATGTCCAGGCTTCTTGCAGTGATGACAAATGTCAGCAGTCTTGTCAGCTTTAACTGGTGTAGCTGCCACAGCGGGACTCGGAGCTTGCCTCTTCAAGGGCACATTCTTCTTGGGACGTTAGAAAGAACGCTTCTTTCCCTTCCCACGTGGATCAATCTTCGTACCAGATGAAGAACCCACATAAAGAACCGACTTCTCTTTCTTGATAGTGGATTAAAACGTCACAAGCATGTTCACCAACTCCTCAAGGGTAGGCTCTAGCTTGTTCATGTTGAAGTTCACCACAAAAGGGTCAAATGAGCTCGGCAGTGACAAGAACAACACTTCAGTGGTCAACTCCGATGGCAACATAAGATCCATGCCAACAAGCTTATCCACAAGCCCAATCATCTTTAGGCCATGCTCATGGACCGAAGCCCCATCTCGCATGCGAAAAGTAATTAGCTCCTTGATGGTAGCATGTGATACAAATCTGACCGGGTGTTACGTGCTAGTGGTTGAAAGAAGTTTAAAGATGCACTTCAAGGACTCATGATGTAGAACCCGTAAATCAGTAGACGTATAAGCCATGCATAATTCTAGATTTTTAAAATTTAGTTGACTTCATTGCATGATTATTTTAAATGCATTTGTTTGAAGTTAATTATTTATTATTTCAGTTCAGTAGTTTGATTTTTAGCATTTCAGTTATTTCAGTGAGGCCAGACCGGAGTTGGAGTTTTGAGATAGAATTTAAGATTGGAGAAATACTTCCAGAAGTTAATTTAGCTAGGAAGTAAGTTCATTTAAGTTAAAATGGGAAGTTGAGGATTTAATTTAATTATTTGAGGTGATTAAGAAATGAGCTCATTTAAGTTACTTAATTAAGGGTTTTATTCAATAAATTATTTAAGGGATTAGTGAGGCTTTTAAGAGTTATTAATTATCAACTAGATAACAATATTTCCCCTTCATTTTATTGCAAATTTCAGCCACCCCATTAGTGTGTCAACTATGATATGCCAATTCACTTTTGACCCTTTCCTTGTCATCTATTAGCATGATAATCTTTCCATTTAATGACCACCCTTAATTAATTAATTAGTGGACATATCCTAGTCTAGAAACAAGAGAGAATTCGGCCACTTACATTCTAGAACCATCCCACATATCATTTGATAGCAACAACTTTTCAAATTTCAAAGGAAGGAAGACTTGGTATCCCTTTATTAGTGGATCTCCCTCACACACTCCTAACCATTTCCCCTCTCCCAAATTTCGAAATTCAGAGAATTTTCAGAGTGTTAAAACCGTGAGGTTCGTAGCTTAATAGAGGAGAGAATAATCGAGAGCAAGAAAGGTAGACAAGAAAGAGTTCCACTCCTCCGTGCCGCGTCATCGTCGTTTCGTTCGTTTTCTTTCGAAACGAAACCAGGCATGTCTAGATTTCTTTCAAACCTCAATCAAGTCATATTATCAATTATTTTTCAGTACATGATCAGGTTTTATCATGCTAAAACCGAATTATATCAGCGAATTTCAGAAACTTACACGTGCAAAATTTTCGATTTTAAGATGCATTTCACGGTTTGCTTTGTGTCGTGAGTTTCAGATATTGGTTCGATTCCAGGCTCCCAAGGCGACATCTAGACATGTCCTAACATGGATTAGGATCACTTTAGTCCAATATTTCAGTCACCCTGCTTGCTGGAATTCGAAATTTACAGCAACTTTCCATCGGTGCAAGTTTGGGTCTCAAAATTTCAGTGTTGCTGTCAAGGAGAAAGGATCTGATCCTGGCTGCCCCAAGGGCCTATAGCCATGGTTAGATCCCTTCCATAGCAAGTCTAAGACGTGACTAAGTCGCCCTTTTGGTGGCTTGGTCCATGGCTCATCGGTTTTTAACTTAAAAACAAGGACAGCCCCTCCCCTCTCTGCCCTTCGGTTTTGGTACAGCATTTGTGTTTCGAGTTTGTGGAGTGGTATGGATCTTGGTTGGCCTATGGCCCTTAGCCACGGTTCATACCATGTCCCTCGATGTATAGATCGTGCCATGGTCTAACAAATGGCCACTGGAATGACACAAGACAACGATCAAAGTACATCACTACACACACATACACGTGGGGCTCGGTTGGAGTGTCGTTTGAGTTATGGTGTGATGCGGATTGTGGCTGGCCTAGGGCCCTTAGCCATGGTTTGAATCATTCCTTGGGACGTTGTGGAGAGGATTTGGTTGGTGGTTAAAGCCCCAATGGCCAAAAGTCTCGCAAACGACGCGATGCAAGCAAGGTTGCAGCTGCTGGAAAATTACAGCAAGTTGCTGTGTTGGTTCGGAGGCTCGTTCGAGTTCTCGGTCGGCTTCTAGCCTATGGCCTTGGACTGGACAGTGCCCCAGTGAGTTAGGAAGGTCATGTTTTTGATCGTTCGCAATTCAGATCATTTTTAAGGTCGTACGAGAATTTACGGTGCGATGTGCCAAATTGACTCTCGAAAGAGCGTTTCGTGTTTTGGCCTCCATTCCACATAGATTTCGACCCTATCATTTTAGGATCATTATTTTATGATTTTTCAGCGTGTTTTAATCATGACTATACGTTGGTTCAGTTTGGTTCAGGTTGGCTCGGAGTCATGATTAAATGCGAAGTCATTAGGCGTCATAGTCGCATCTTTTGAACTAAATTGCATAGTTGGTCAAGTTTAAGCTATTGCATATTTTTCATGGCACAGTTAGGTTGCAGCGAGCCTGGGGACGATCCAATCCAATCCAGTTGGTAAAATTACGGGACATTTTCATTATGCCAGTTAATTATTTTACGTGCATTAAATAGAAAATGATTATTTTTGAGATTTATGCGATATGGCTTGTGGTTCATTCACTATGTGGGAGTGTTATTTTATACGGTCGCCAGTGACCGATCAGTACAGTATGGTTCCACCCGATCGCCAGTGACCGGCCAGCTCAGTTTAGTTTCAGCCTCCCCGATAGCCAGTTACCGATCAGTTCAGCTTAGTGCAGGGGCCACAGGCGTAAAACATTATCTCAACAGAAAATTTTACCAGTTATTTCAGTGCAGGCTCCAAGGAGCAAACATTTTTTTACTGTGATTATCAGTTCAGTTATGCACGTATTATAATTGCTCAGTACAGATTATTTTCAGCATGCCTCAGGACAGGATATGTTATCTCATGCATATTTTAAATTCAGATTTTTACTCGTTACCTGCGATATATGGATGCTGAGTCTTTAGGCTCACTAGACTTGATTGTTGTAGGTACTGATGAGGCCAGGGCCGAGGGCGGGGACCAGTGAGCCAGCTTGGGTCGGCAGTAGTGGCACCCGAGGACCACAGAGCAGCAGTTGTTATTTTATTCCGCAAACATTTTATCAGTCGTTGGATATTTTTAAATTGTGATTTTTGGCAAACTTTATTTTCTTCCGCTGCAATATTTTGAAATATTGAACTTGATTCACCAGTGATTTTATGAATGCGGCCATTTAACTTCTTTTAAAAAGAAAATTTTTAATTGCAAATTTTCAAGCAAGAAGTTCTAGGGCACTTTACAATTGGTATCAGTATGGTGGTTCTGTATAGGGTTTCACTACTACTGACCGCGAGAAGCTCACGAAGCCACGTCTTCGGTCTGTAAGTTTTTCAGTTCAGCATTTTGTTCAGCATTTTAGTTAAAGCATGAATTATTTTGTCAGCATGCTTCCAGATTTTCAGTACTTCAGTGTTCATTTAAAATAAATTATGGAATTATGCATGTTAGTTACGTATGGGTTATGTTGGAACAGTATGCCCCCTAGACGCATTTTAGAGCGCAACAGAGAGGAGGAGCCTCGCCGAGAGGACAGGGAGGAGCGTAGATCGGAGGGAGACCTACCACCTCCTCCACCACCCCCACCGGACATGAGTGCCCAGATGTTAGTTGGGATGACACAGTTCTTCGCACAGTTTGCGGGGGACAATGCCGCAGCCGTAGCCGCAGCCGCAGCCAGGCCGACAGGGCCCGAGGCTGTTTATGAGCGATTCATGAAGATGCGCCTGAAGGAATTCTCTGGGACATCTGACCCCATGGTTGCCGAGGGATGGATCAAATCCCTCGAGGTTATCTTCGAGTTTATGGAGCTGAGAGACGCAGATCGAGTCCGATGTGCCACCTACCTGTTCATTGGAGATGCCCGCTTATGGTGGGAAGGAGCTTCGGTAGCCTTGACTTTGGCTACACTTTCATGGACCCGCTTTACGGAAGTTTTCTACTCCAAGTATTTTGCTGAGGAGGTTCGCACCAGGCTGACCACCGAGTTCATGAGTCTGAGGCAGGGGGATATGACGGTTACGGAGTTCATCCGGAAGTTCGAGAGGGGCTGTCACTTTGTGCCCCTGATCGCGAATGATGCCAGAGCCAAGCTGATGCACTTCCTGGTGGGTTTACGGCCGATCTTGCGCCGGGATGTTAGGGTATCTGACCCTGCTACTTATGAAATTGCCGTCTCCAAGGCCTTAGCCGCAGAGCAGGATCTGCGGGATATCGAGAGGGATCGCCAGGGCAAGCGCCCAGTCCAGGCACCACACCGCCCTCCTCGTCATCAGCATCAGCAGCAGAATAAGAGGCCTTTTCATGGACCGCCCAGAAACCGAGGCCAGCAGCAGCAGCAGCGGGGACGCCCAGCCCCGAGGACTCAGGAGCACCTCGTCTGTCCTAGGTGCTCACGTCGCCATCCTGGAGCATGCATGGCTTGCTCAGGAAAGTGTTTTAAGTGCGGCAGTCCAGACCACATGTTGCTGCAGTTTCCTCAGAGGAATCTGCCTACTCAGGGCAGGGTTTTTGCTCTCCATGCAGCGGAAACCAACCCTGAGACTATGTTGTTGACAGGTACCTTTAAACTTTAAGTTATTATTTGATTTTCCGTGCTTTGGGAATAAGGATTAAGATTGAACTTAGAACTATGATAGGATTGCATGCTCTACTCAGTAGTATTTTGGAGATTTAAGTTAGAAGAACTTTGATCATTGCATGTATATAAGTTTAGTTCTTGTAACTACTGGATTCAACTTAGAGCTCCGCTCTTTCACGGAGAATTTTTATATCTGGTTCCGCTACCAATGCCTTGATAGATTCAGGGGCCACTCACTCGTTTATTTCGGAGGTCTTTGCAAACTTTCTCAAGATCCAGACCATTGGGCTAGATACAGCCTTTTCAGTAGTGTTGCCGTCAGGCGAGGAGATGGCAGCTACCAACGTTATCCGAGATATAGACCTTGAGTTGCACGGTAATCTTGTTTATGCGGATCTGATCGTGTTACCGATGCCGGAATTTGACATCATCCTAGGGATGGACTAGCTATTGAGGAACAGAGTGTTGATAGACTTCTAGTGGAGATCTGTTCTTGTCCGACCGCCTGGAATGGAGCAGTTCTAATTTGAGCCGGACAGGTACTTTCCTTTATCGCGTATTATTCCTTATGTTCAGGCTAGGAAACTCATGCATAGAGGGTGTCGGGCATTTCTAGCGACCTTTTTATCTGTCCCCGAGGAACCCAGCCAGTCAGCCTCAGATGTTCCGATTGTCAGAGATTTCTTAGACGTTTTTCCCGAAGACGTCTCTGGTATGCCACCCGAGAGAGAGGTGGAGTTTTCCATTGAGCTTATGCCAGGTACGGCTCCGATATCCAAAGCGCCGTACCGACTAGCACCGACAGAGATGGCAGAGCTTAAGAAGCAGATTCAGGTACTTCTCGACAAGGAGTTCATTCGCCCGAGCTTTTCTCCATGGGGCGCGCCGGTCTTATTTGTGAAAAAGAAGGATGGCTCGATGAGGCTTTGCATTGACTACCGAGAGTTGAACAGGGTTACAGTGAAGAATAAATACCCATTGCCGAGGATTGAGGATCTGTTTGACCAGTTGCAGGGAGCTTCGATTTTCTCCAAGATAGATCTGCGTTCTTGTTATCATCAGTTGAGGGTGAGAGATGCTGATGTCTCGAAGACTGCTTTTAGGACTCGTTATGGTCACTACGAGTTCCTTGTGATGCCGTTCGGTCTGACGAATACGCCAGCGATCTTCATGGATCTCATGAATCGCGTATTTCAGCCGTATCTCGACCATTTTGTGATAGTGTTCATAGATGACATACTCGTCTACTCCAAGAGTCGGGAGGAGCACAGCAGGCATCTGACCACAGTGTTGCAGACATTGCAGAAGCACAAATTATTCGCAAAGTTCAGTAAATGCAAATTCTGGTTAGAGAAGGTGGCATTCTTGGGCCACATTGTCTCCAGCAGTGGTATTGAGGTAGACCCCGCAAAAGTTGCAGCAGTCAGAGATTGGGTTGTGCCTCAGAATGCATCCGAGATCCGCAGTTTTCTTGGGTTGGCAGGATATTACAGGAAGTTCATTTAGGGATTCTCATCCATTGCCGTTCCACTCACAACACTGACCAAGAAAAATGTGAAATTTGTGTGGAGCGAGGAGTGTCAGAAGAGCTTCGATACTTTGAAGCAAGCTCTTATCTCAGCACCCGTTTTGGCTGTACCGTCAGGATCTAGTGAGTTTGTCCTTTATACCGATGCTTCGAAACTTGGTTTAGGTGCAGTTTTGATGCAGCATGGGAGAGTGATAGCTTATGCTTCTCGACAGCTGAAAATCCATGAGAAGAATTACCCTACCCATGATCTGGAGTTAGCGGCCGTAGTTTTTGCTTTGAAGATTTGGAGGCACTATCTGTATGGAGAGAAGTGTCAGATCTTTACCGACCACAAGAGCCTCAAGTATTTCTTCACGCTGAAGGAGCTGAACATGCGTCAGAGGCGTTGGTTGGAGCTTGTGAAAGACTACGATTGTGACATTAGCTACCACCCGGGCAAAGATAATGTAGTCGCGGATGCTTTGAGCAGAAAAGTCGCAGTGATGGCTCACTTGACGATTCAGAAACCTCTTCAGATTGAGATGCAGAAGTTCGATCTTGAGACTTATCCTCGAGGTAGAGTTCCTCATTTATCTACCTTGACTATCCAGTCCTCTCTTATTGACCGTATTCGCAGTGGTCAGGCAGCAGATGAGCAGTTAGCACAGTGGAAGAAGAGAGATGAAGCCAAGGGCATTGTCTTGTATACAGTCAGCGCCGAGATAGGATATGGGTTCCTAGCAGTGATTCTATCCGAGCAGACATCTTATCAGAGGCCCATACGTCCCCGTACTCCATTCACCCTGTGAGTACGAAGATGTACAAAGATCTGCAGCTATTGTATTGGTGGCCAGGGATGAAGAAGGATATCAGGCGTTTTGTATCCGAGTGCCTGACTTGCCAGTTATTGAAGGCCGAGCATCAGAGACCAGCAGGTTCGCTCAAGCCTCTTCCTATTCCCAAGTGGAAGTTGGAGAACATTACCATGGATTTTGTGACCGGTTTGCCGAAGTCAGCCAGAGGATCGAATGCCATCTGGGTGATTGTAGATCGTCTTACCAAATCAGCGCACTTCTTGCCTATTAAGAAGACTTTCACCATGGTTCAGTATGCAGAGCTGTATATCCGAGAGATAGTCCGACTCCATGGTATTCCAGTTTCTATCGTATCCGACAGAGATCCCAGATTCACTTCCTCATTTTGGAAGAGTTTGCATTCGACTTTGGGTACGAAGTTGTTGTTTAGCACAGCTTTCCATCCGCAGACAGATGGGCAGTCGGAGCGAGTTATTCAGATTTTGGAGGATCTTCTTCGCCCTTGCGTCATCGATTTCTCAAGGAGTTGGGAGACGAACTTGCCACTGGTTGAGTTCACCTATAACAACAGTTTCCAGTCGTCTATAGGTATGGCTCCGTATGAAGCACTGTATGGCCGCAAGTGTAGATCTCCTGTTCATTGGGATGAGGTAGGAGAGAGAGCAGAGTTGGATCCAGAGATTGTCCAGCAGGCAGCAGAGGTAGTAGTCAAGATCCGTGATAGGATGAGGACTGCTCAGAGCCGACATAAGAGTTATGCCGATCAGCGGAGGAGAGATTTAGAGTTTGCAGTGGGCGATCATGTCTTTGTGAAAGTGGCACCTATGAAGGGTGTCATGAGGTTTGGCAAGAAAGGGAAGCTCAGTCCGAGATTCATTGGACCGTTTGAGATCCTTGACAGAGTTGGGACGCTAGCTTATCGTGTGGCTCTTCCGCCGAATCTGGCCGGAGTACACAATGTCTTTCACGTCTCCATGCTGATGAAGTATATGGCAAATCCTTCGCATGTGCTGAATTTCGAGCCGTTGCAGCTTACTCCAAACTTGTCTTATGAGGAGAGACCGGTGCAGATCCTAGACCGGCAGGAGAAGAAACTTCGGAACAAGTTGGTTAAGCGAGTCAAAGTCAAATGGCTCAACCATTCTGAAGAGGAAGCTACGTGGGAGTCTGAGCCGGAGATGAGAGATCGATACCTCGAGTTATTCGGTGAGTTCTAATTTCGAGGACGAAATTTATTTTAAGGGGAGAAGGATTGTAGAACCCGTAAATCAGTAGACGTATAAGCCATGCATAATTCTAGATTTTTAAAATTTAGTTGACTTCATTGCATGATTATTTTAAATGCATTTGTTTGAAGTTAATTATTTATTATTTAAGTTCAGTAGTTTGATTTTTAGCATTTCAGTTATTTCAGTGAGGCCGGACCGGAGTTGGAGTTTTGAGATAGAATTTAAGATTGGAGAAATACTTCCAGAAGTTAATTTAGCTAGGAAGTAAGTTCATTTAAGTTAAAAAGGGAAGTTTAGGATTTAATTTAATTATTTGAGGTGATTAAGAAATGAGCTCATTTAAGTTACTTAATTAAGGGTTTTATTCAATAAATTATTTAAGGGATTAGTGAGGCTTTTAAGAGTTATTAATTATCAACTAGATAATAATATTTCCCCTTCATTTTATTGCAAATTTCGGCCACCCCATTAGTGTGTCAACTATGATATGCCAACTCACTTTTGACCCTTTCCTTGTCATCTATTAGCATGATAATCTTTCCATTTAATAACCACCCTTAATTAATTAATTAGTGGACATATCCTAGTCTAGAAACAAGAGAGAATTCGGCCACTTACATTCTAGAACCATCCCACATATCATTTGATAGCAACAACTTTTCAAATTTCAAAGGAAGGAAGACTTGGTATCTCTTTATTAGTGGATCTCCCTCACACACTCCTAACCATTTCCCCTCTCCCAAATTTCGAAATTCAGAGCATTTTCAGAGTGTTAAAACCGTGAGGTTCGTAGCTTAATAGAGGAGAGAATAATCGAGAGCAAGAAAGGTAGACAAGAAAGCGTTCCACTCCTCCGTGCCGCGTCATCGTCGTTTCGTTCGTTTTCTTTCGAAACGAAACCAGGCATGTCTAGATTTCTTTCAAACCTCAAGCAAGTCATATTATCAATTATTTTTCAGTACATGATCAGGTTTTATCATGCTAAAACCGAATTATATCAGCAAATTTCAGAAACTTACACATGCAGAATTTTCGATTTTAAGATGCATTTCACGGTTTGCTTTGTGTTGTGAGTTTCAGATATTGGTTCCATTCCAGGCTCCCAAGGCGACATCTAGACATGTCCTAACATGGATTAGGATCACTTTAGTCCAATATTTCAGTCACCCTGCTTGCTGGAATTGGAAATTTACAGCAACTTTCCATCGGTACAAGTTTGGGTCTCAAAATTTCAGTGTTGCTGTCAAGGAGAAAGGATCTGATCCTGGCTGCCCCAAGGGCCTATAGCCATGGTTAGATCCCTTCCCTAGCAAGTCTAAGACGTGACTAAGTCGCCCTTTTGGTGGCTTGGTCCATGGCTCATCGGTTTTTAATTTAAAAACAAGGACAGCCCCTCCCCTCTCTGCCCTTCGGTTTTGGTACAACATTTGTGTTTCGAGTTTGTGGAGTGGTATGGATCTTGGTTGGCCTATGGCCCTTAGCCACGGTTCATACCATGTCCCTCGATGTATAGATCGTGCCATGGTCTAACAAATGGCAACTGGAACGACACAAGACAACGATCAAAGTACATCACTACACACACATACACGTGGGGCTCGGTTGGAGTGTCGTTTGAGTTATGGTGTGATGCGGATTGTGGCTAGCCTAGGGCCCTTAGCCATGGTTCGAATAATTCCTTGGGACGTTGTGGAGAGGATTTGGTCGGTGGTTCAAGCCCCAATGGCCAAAAGTCTCGCAAACGACGCGATGCAAGCAAGGTTGCAGCTGCTGGAAAATTACAGCAAGTTGCTGTGTCAGTTCGGAGGCTCGTTCGAGTTCTCGGTCGGCTTCTAGCCTATGGCCTTGGATTGGACAGTGCCCCAGTGAGTTAGAAAGGTCATGTTTTTGACCGTTTGCGATTCGGATCATTTTTAAGGTCGTACGAGAATTTACGGTGCGATGTGCCAAATTGACTATCGAAAATCAGTCGTTGGATATTTTTAAATTATGATTTTTGGCAAATTTTATTTTCTTCCGCTGCAATATTTTGAAATATTGAACTTGATTCACCAGTGATTTTATGAATGAGGCCAATTAACTTCTTTTAAAAAGAAAATTTTTAATTTTCCGCAAATTTTCAAGCAAGAAGTTCTAGGGCACTTTACACATGATGAGCTATCAAGGAAGTCCTACAAGTTGGATGTCTAAAGTAGAGGAGGTTGAGAATCATGGGAATAATATTGGAGATTTTGTGAATGTTATTCAAGTGCAATTGCCGAAGGTGGAGCGCACCCGCGCCAGTTCAGGGACTGCACCCGCGGTCCATAATAATCAAATTTAAGAGAATATTACCGAAGCTATACCGCACCCGCGGTCCGAAGGCGAGCGCACCCGCGGAAGGCGAGCGCACCCGCGCTCCTAAAAGGACCGCACCCGCGGTCCTTTGCATCCGAACTTCGCCGAAGCGGCACCGCACCCGCGGTCCAGTATGCAGCGCACCCGCGGTCTATTGTCAATTTCCGTGTCAAAGTTGCTAGTTATCTTCTTTAATGCTTTCTACACTACTTTTTATGGGTTTTATTAATTATATAATGCATTGTAATGACAAAAAACGAGAATTATTGAAGATTGATATCAAATACATTGAGTTCTCTCAATTTTCAAAGCTTTTAGCTTTGTTCTTCACAAGAAGAAAACCAAATCAAACTTATCAAAGATTTTCATCTTTGTGGCGTTTATCGATTGTTCTTCGCACGGATTGTCAAAACAAGTTCTTTGAAGGTTCATTTGAAATTCAATTGTTTTATCGTTAATATTTGTTGCTAAGTTATAATCGCTTAGAGGTGAATATCACAAAATCGTTACTTGTTTCAAAAGATCGGGACAACATAATCGTTCCTTGTTTGTTATTGAATTGAGGGTGCGATTTCTATATTCGTGCTTGCCTTTCATTCGTACGAGGATTCGTATCATTTGGTATCAGAGCTTCTGGTTCTGTTTGATTCAAGTAAGTTATCGTTGTTGTTGTTATTTTCAGATCTGTCTAAAAAAAAAATCCGTTCTGTTATTAGATCTGTGTTATCCTTTTGTTTCTATTTTCAGAACTGTTTAAAATTTCATTCTGTTCTCAAATCTGTGTTATCTTTTTGTTTTTATTCAAGATCTTTCTAAAACTTCGATTCTGTTTTCAGATCCGTGTTATCCTTTGTATTGTTGTAAGATCTGCGTTATTCTAGTTGTTCTTTGTTTTGTGCAGTCCAAGTGAGACAGTTGCAAGTGTTCACAAGTTAAATCTTGTTAGTTTGATTAAAAAATATATATATAAAGATTGATCACATCTTAGAGAGAACTATCAAATTCGAGTGAAAACACTTTAGTGCGAGCGTTATTTCTTTGGAGTGACCGGTGAGTATTTTGTAGTGAGGAAAAAGAAAAAAAAAGAGAGTCGAGTGAATTTTCATTAGAGTGACCAGTGAGGATTTGTGGTGAGAAAATTTATTCTTTATTTTTTTCTACTAACCTTTTCTTGCAGGTATAATAGTTGACGATCGTCAATTTCAAACAATGTTGAGAGGGTTGGATAGAATATGAGAGAAGGAGTTTAAGCCTCTACGAAAAAAATATAGGAGGTGTGAAGAAGAGGAAATACATGATAGGCAATATGATGAGGATAGGCGACGTAGAAGATTTGGAGGGAATAGATCATTGTATTTGCATCGTGATGATGATAGGGGATGTGAGGAGAGTAGTGGGTATAGCAACCGGGGAGAGAAAATCATTGCTAGGCCAAAGAATGAGTCGAGAGTTGAAGTTAGCAAATATGAATATCAAGGTACAAGTAAAAACTCAAATTCAAGTACTTGTGATATTATATGTTGTTGGTGTTTAGAAATTGGTCATGATATCAGTCAATGTCCACGTGATAAGGTGGCCATAGTAGAATCATCTGTTGAACCTGAATCTGATGTTGCTGAACCTGAATATGAATTTGAGGTTGGAGAGATTGAGGATGATAATACTACGCTGGTTCTTGACACGAGTGTTGAGCAGTATGTGGTGGAAGGTGCATTGGTAGATGATGGTACTTCACTGGTTGATGATACGAGTACTGTTAAACAAAACCTTGTGGACAGTGAATCATTGAGTGGTGAAGAAATTTCTATTTTGTCTACCATGGGAGAGGAGAGTAGGCAAGGAAAAGTTATTATACATAAATTCGTTGAGCAACGAAATACTTCATTTGTTCAATTAAATCCAATTGTTGTTCTTGAGAATCAATTGAAATTCCTTGAATTGTGCGAAAAAGAAATTAAAAAGGCCGAAAGAAAGAGAGAACAAAAGAGTGAGATGGCCATAGAAAAGAAAGAAGAGAGAAAAGAACAAGAAAAAGAGGCCAAAGAAAGTAAAACGAAAAAGAACTTTATGGCCCAAAAGAGTGAGATGGAAAGATGCTTATTCTTGCATAAACCATTTCATGTACCTTTGAAAGAAAGTAAAACGAAAAAGAACTTTATGGCCCAAAAGAGTGAGATGGAAAGATGCTTATTCTTGCATAAACCATTTCATGTACCTTTGTACAAAGTGGTTTATTGTTATGGTGATGATATAGCTGGATCAATTCCGAGCATTGCTATTTCTTATTTGCAGGTTCTTGGGGTTGTCATACCAAGGAGACAAGTGAGTTTTACTAAAGGGAGAACCCAAGGTTCCGAGCCTCGAGAATACAAGTACCATCGCGATGAGGTAAGTTTAGTTGCCAACACAACAACTATGAGGTATGACTTTCTTCCTTACTTTAAAGTTGTATTGCTTTGTTTTCAAGAATTTGTAGAACAGGTTGCAAGTTTGGTGGTTAGAGGACCGGGTGTCAGTTTGTCTTTATTCCTTGGTTGTTATGGATGTGAGACTATTGATGAAATGCATGTACTTTTTATGAACTTTGATTTTCCACGAGTTACTAAGTTAGTAGGATTTGTTTGCTACAAGGGTTTATATGCATTAGACTTAAATTTTTGTGATGAGATAAGATATTGCATTGATAGTACACGTGACGTGTCTTATTTCCATGATTTGTACTTGATTAGTGATGATTGTGAAGATTACATGGATAGTATATTTAGGGTGTTCTATTTGCATGATTTATGCTTGTTTGATGATGGTTTTGAGGGGGGCAAGGATGAACATGACTGTTTCTTTGTTCATGATGAAAACATGTTTAACAAGAATAAATTTTTCATCCTACACTCATTGCATGAGTTGTTGCATGATATGGAGGCACATGATATTTGTTTGAGTGGTAGCTATGAAGTAATTAGAGCCATAGATAGGATGCATGAATCTTTACTATGGTTGCATATGAAGAAGTATGTTAAGTGGTGTAGTCAAGGGTGCATTGGATATAGGGAAAGGGCATCTAAGCTAGATCCTTATATGTTGCATCAATTATATCTTATTCCTAGTGAGCTATGGTCGTACACGTGTATGGATTTCACTTGTGTGTTAACTAGGTCTAAGAAGGGGAGAAATCTGATCTTTGTGATAGTTAATGATATCTTATCATTTGGTGTCACTCATCAATTGGTGTATGTTGAGGTTGTTATATTGACAGTGAAGGCAACCATGGAGTTAGGGCTCAAAGCATTGAAGGAGCACGTGGGCAATAGCACCTACAATCTTGAGCTTAATGGTAAGCATGTTGATAATATACTTCTTGTTATTACTAACTTGCTTCGTTTTTGTGTAGGTAGACAAGATTTGAGGACAAATCTTTTTGAAGAAGGGGAGTATGATAAGAATCTGACCGGGTGTTACGTGCTAATGGTTGAAAGAAGTTTAAAGATGCACTTCAAGGACTCATGATGAGCTATCAAGGAAGTCCTACAAGTTGGATGTCTAAAGTAGAGGAGGTTGAGAATCATGGGAATAATATTGGAGGTTTTTGGAATGTTATTCAAGTGCAATTGCCGAAGGTGGAGCGCACCCGCGCCAGTTCAGGGACTGCACCCGCGGTCCATAATAATCAAATTTAAGAGAATATTGCCGAAGCTATACCGCACCCGCGGTCCGAAGGCGAGCGCACCCGCGCTCCTAAAAGGTCCGCACCTGCGGTCCTTTGCATCCGAACTTCGCCGAAGCGGCACCGCACCCGCGGTCCAGTATGCAGCGCACCCGTGGTCTATTGTCAACTTCCGTGTCAAAGTTGCTAGTTATCTTCTTTAATGCTTTCTACACTACCTTTTATGGGTTTTATTAATTATATAATGCATTGTAATGACCAAAAACGAGAATTATTGAAGATTGATATCAAATACATTGAGTTCTCTCAATTTTCAAAGCTTTTAGCTTTGTTCTTCACAAGAAGAAAACCAAATCAAACTTATCAAAGATTTTCATCTTTGTGGCGTTTGTCGATTGTTCTTCGCACGGATTGTCAAAACAAGTTCTTTGAAGGTTCGTTTGAAATTCAATTGTTTTATCGTTGATATTTGTTGCTAAGTTATAATCGCTTAGAGGTGAATATCACAAAATCGTTACTTGTTTCAAAAGATCGGGACAACATAATCGTTCCTTGTTTGTTATTGAATTGAGGGTGCGATTTCTATATTCGTGCTTACCTTTCATTCGTACGAGGATTCGTATCAGCATGCCTAAGAAGCCGTGTTTGCTCATCAAAGAGCTCCTTGAGATGCAAATGAATGTCAGCAGCACTCTTTGCAGCCTCAAAATGCCTCTGCAGCTCATCATTCATAGAATCCTGCATTTAACACTTGTCTTTCAAGTCATGGTTACACCAATCCTAGTAAGTCTGCAATTCCTCAGGAGTGCAGCTAGTCGGAGCCTCAACATGGGGCGACTCAGTTAGTGTATATGCTATCCTTTCCGAATTCAAGACGATCTTCATGTTTCTTAGCCAAGTGAGGTAATTAGATCGGGTTAATATGTGTTTTTCGAGTATTGCATATAGCGGATTGCGAATCTGTAGGGACCCGGGCTCTAACTCAATTCTTTTTGGGATTAATTGGATCTTTATTCAAAATGTGGGTTAAATTTTCGCTTTTAACATTAATTCAAATGTAAATACTAAGCATAATATCTTTCTTTATTTAATTACAACACATATAATCTACATGTCATGTTTTACTACCAAGACATCACTAGTGTTTACTACAAACCATAAACTACAAGTAGTACAAATCTAGTACAACATCACTATTGATCTTCTGCGCCCGTAGTCACCACGCTATCTTGATCTCATCTCTGACGTGACCCAGATCCTGCCCCACCTGTTGTTATGCACACATACAGACATAACAACAGCCGGAAACTCCGGTGAGAACAAATCCCAGTATAAAGCATGTATACATGCTGATACAAAATCATAAATCATGCATGAAAGCAATAACAATGGCTCCATAGTCTATGAAACCGATCTATCTAAACATGCAACTCAAATCAAATCATGTCTTGACTCGAATCGACTCTACTCTAGGGATCCCGGTGTGAATAAGACGTCAATGGCTGTCACCTACCCTCCCAATCGGGGTGACTGTACGTCTTATTCCTAGACTTCAGTCATATCTGTATCGAGTGTCTACAATCGGATTGAATCTGGTCCGAAGCGTCGATACCACCGAACATCTAGTTTGGCAAGTCTGCCAATGACTCTCCTATCCCAAAGGCTTGAATATAAATCTATAAACAAGACAGCATCCTATCAAGAGATTTGAATATAGATTTATAAACAAATCAAATTCATATCAAAAGATAAACAACAATTCTAGTATGTGATTTGGTTGGGAAACTCAAATTGAATCTCATTTGAGTTGTGTCTTCCCCAAACAAAACATGATTTATACCTTTCGTCGTACAATCTATCGTAGTCGAAGTCTCGAAGACGAATATGTCAATATCAAATTTTAAATGGAAATGTTGATACATATTCTATCAATCTCTAATCTCAATCAACACATATCCAATTAAATACTTGATCTCGGTACAATTTAACGGCATAACGACGTAATTTCTCGATACCGGTCAATCCAACTCTCAACATATATCACCAATTCATACTTCTCAACTCATAATCATCATCATAAGCATATGATAGTACTCAAAGTCTGCATAAGTTAACTCTAAATGTAATAGCCAAGCCTGGTGTACGGTACGGTTTAAGTTTTCATAAGTTTATTGACTACTTGGTCAAGTTTAGGTATAGTTTGGATGTTAAGAGTTTCGATTTATGATTTATAGTATGGTTGGTTATAGATTATGTGTAGTGCTTTTGTAGCGGCGTTACGATTAAATTCATGATAATTCGTATGTTGAGCCAATTGGTATGAGGCCAATTGGAGTGGTTAGATAAGACATAGAGGTGTAACTTTCTTATTTTGAGTTTTGTTCAAATCATTGTGGAAGGTAAGCCAAAAGTTCCCCGAAGTGTTTCGTGTGTTTCGACGTTCCTCCAGTGACACATGTTGGGAGAATGGGCATACCTTTTTACTCAGACGTCCACATGATCTGAAATTTTGAGGGATTCAAGACAAGACATAGAGCTACAACTTTGTAGTTTACCACGTTTTCAAATTATGAAGGGAAGAGGCGTTTCAGAAGTGATCTTTGGAGTGGCAGTGCGCAGAGTGCGCGCCCGAGCGGGAATAAATGTCTGCCCGGGCGAGCCTACTTCGAAAATTTTGGATTTCTGGCCGACAGTTCCGCGCCCGAGCGGAAAAATATGTCCGCCCGAGCGGCCAACGATTTTTAAAAAGCGTGTTTTTGGAGTTTTAAGTGCTTATATACAAGTGTTGCTCCATTTCTCTCATTTCTCACCTCTCATTTTTGGATTTCTCTCCTTGGGAAGGCTAGGGTTCCTTATTTCTTTCACTTCCTATCTTCGATTCAAGCTTTTAGTTGGTGATTTGAGTTAAGATCGAAGTTCTTCTTGGTGCTAGGAAGCTAAGGTAAGCTTTTGGTGTTGTTATTTCTTGGTTTTGGAAGAGAGATGATATGGGTTTGTTGTTATGTTGGTTTTTATGGATTATTTGGCATGGGTTCTTGATTATTGAGTTGATGATGGTGTTATATACGGGTTATTGTTGTAGGATTTCAACCAAGGAGTTAGATTCAAGGTGTTCTTGTGGTTTGTAAGTGGAAATTCATCCCTTGTGCTCACATGATGTTATATGTTGTAGCACCCGTAAATCAGTAGACGTATAAGCCATGCATAATTCTAGGTTTTCTTAAATTTAATTGACTTCATTGCATGATGCATTTATTTGAAGTTAATTATTTATTATTTCAGTTCAGTAGATTGATTTTTAGCATTTCAGTTATTTCAGTGAGGCCGGACCGGAGTCGGAGTTTTGAGATAGAATTTAAGATTCGAGAAATATTTCCAGAAGTTAATTTAGCTAGCAACCAAGTTCATTTAAGTTAGAAAGGGAGGTTTGAGGATTTAATTTAATTATTGAGGTGATTAAGAAATGAACTCATTTAAGTTATTAAATTAAGGGGTTAGCTCACTAAATTATTTAAAGGATTAGTAAGGCTTTCAAGGATTATTAGTTGACTAGATAATCAAAATTTCCCTTTATTTTATCATGTATTTTTCGGCCACCCTTAGTGCTAGAAGATTCATTTTCCAACTCATCAACTTTGACAAATTCTTTGCATTAATTAGTAGGATAATTCTAGGATTTTTGGGAGCACAATTTAATTAATTAATGGACATATCCTAGACTAGAAAATAAGCAAAATTTCGGCCACTACCTCTTAGAAGCATCCACCAACTCATTTGATATCAATTCAAAATTTAAAATTCAAAGGGGAGTGGACTTGGTCTTGATTTTTCCTTATATTGTGCACCATTCTCCTCACCCCTCATAACCATTTTTTCCCCCCTCTCCTTTTCGAAAATTCAGAGTGAATTCACACTCATTTTCAGTAGAAAAATCGTGAGGTACCTAGCCAGAAAGAAGAGAGAAAAATCGAGAGCAAGGTAAGGTAGAAAAGAGAAGCGCTCCACCTCCTCCGTGCCGCGTCGTCGTTGTTTCGTTCGTTTTCTTTCGAAACGAAACCAGGCATGTCTAGATTTCTTTCAAACCTCAATCAAGTCATATTATCATTTATTTTTCAGTACATGATCATGTTTATTCAAGTAAAAATCGAGATCCAAGTCAAAACATTTTGAAACCACACATGCAGAATTTTCGATTTCCTTGGCAAGCTTCACAATTTCTTTTGGTTTGTGAGTTTCAGGTATTGGATCGACTCCAGGCTCCCAAGGCGGCTTGTATACATGTAGTAGGATGCATTAGGACCATGTTGGTCCATTCAAACCAGCCCCATGCTTGCTGGAAATTCAAAATGACAGCAAGTCCCCATAGGTGCAGAAAATGTTGTTCGAAAATTCAGTTTGTTGTCATGGAGGAAGGATCTGATCTTGGCTGCCCCAAGGGCCTATAGCCATGGTTGGATCACTTCCCTAGCATTTCTAAGACGTGACTAAGTTGCCCTTTTGGTGGCTTGGTCCATGGTTCATCGGTTTTTAATCAAAACTTCACAACAGCCCCTATACCCCTTCGGCTTCTTCATTTTTTCAGCATATGGTTTCGTTTCTTTTGTTGCTTGGTATGGATCATGGTTGGCCTATGGCCCATAGCCACGGTTCATACCATGCTCCTAGATGTCTAGATCGTGCCATGGTCAATCAAATGGCCACTGGAACGACGCAAGACATCGATCATAGCATAAACACTACACACGCATGCACGTTGCTCTCGGTTGGACCCTTCGGTTGAGTTTTGGTATGATGCGGATTGTGGCTGGCCTAGGGCCCTTAGCCATGGTTCAAATCATTCCTTGGGATGTTGGTAAGAGTCTCTGGTCGGTGGTTCACGCCCCTAATGGCCGATAGCCTCGAAACCAACGCAAGTCTTGTAGTTGCGCAGCTGCTGGAAATTACAGCATGTTGCTGTGTCGTTTAGAAGGCTCGTTTGAGTTCTTGGTTGGCTTTTAGCCCATGGCCTTGGATTGGACAGTGTCTCATTGAGTTGGGAAGGTCATGTTTTTGACCGTTTGTGATTCGGATCATTTTTAAGGTCGTACGAGAATTTACGGTGCGATGTGCCAAATTGACTCTCGAAAGAGCGTTTCGTGTTTTGGCCTCCATTCCACCTAGATTTCGACCCTATCATTTTAGGAGCATTATTTTATGATTTTTCAGCGTATTTTAATCATGACTATACGTCGGTTCGGTGTCGGTTCAGGTTGGCTCGGAGTCATGATTAAATGCGAAGTCATTAGGCGTCATAGT
This sequence comes from Primulina tabacum, assembly GCF_025594145.1. Lineage (NCBI taxonomy): Eukaryota > Viridiplantae > Streptophyta > Magnoliopsida > Lamiales > Gesneriaceae > Primulina > Primulina tabacum. Next base: position 56,103 of record NW_027459741.1, on the reverse strand, counting down.
CGCATCTTTTGAACGTAAATTGCATCGTTGGTCAAGTTTAAGCTATTGCATAATTTTCATGGCATAGTTAGGTTGCAGCGAGCCTGGGAACGATCCAATCTAATCCAGTTGGTAAAATTACGGGACATTTTCATTATGCCAGTTAATTATTTTACGTGCATTAAATAGAAAATGATTATTTTTGAGATTTATGCGATATGGCTTGTGGTTCATTCACTATGTGGGAGTGTTATTTTATACGGTCGCCAGTGACCGATCAGTTCAGTATGGTACCACCCGGTCGCCAGTAACCGGCCGGCTCAGTTCAGTTTCAGCCTCCCCGGTAGCCAGTTACCGATCAGTTCAGCTTAGTGCAGTGGCCACAAGCGTAAAACATAATCTCAACAGAAAATTTTACCAGATATTTCAGTACAGGCTCCAAGGAGCAAATATTTTGACAGTAATTTCCAGTTCAGTTATGCACGTATTATAATTGCTCAGTACAGATTATTTTCAGTACGCCTCAGGGCAGGATATGTTAACTAATGCATATTTTTAATTCAGATTTTTACTCGTTACCTGTGATATATGCCTGCTGAGTCTTTAGGCTCACTAGACTTGATTGTTGTAGGTACTGATGAGGCCAGGGCCGAGGGCGGGGACCAGTGAGCCAGCTTAGGTCGGCAGTAGTGGCACCCGAGGACCTCAGAGCAGCAGTTGTTATTTTTTTTCCGCAAACAATTTTATCAGTCGTTGGATATTTTTAAATCGTTGTTGTTGGCAAAACTTTAATTTTCTTCCGCTGCAATATTTTGAAATATTGAACTTGATTCACCAGTGATTTTATGAATGAGGCCATTTAAGTTCTTTTAAAAAAGAAAATTTTTAATTTTCCGCAAATTTTCAAGAAAGGAGTTTTACGCCCTTCACATATGTATTGTGTTTCGAAGGTTGTAATGTGTTATTCCCTTCATTTGCTTCATAGTTATGTATTGATTCATTTGTTATATCTATTGGAGGCATTGTATGTCTCAATTGTATTGAAAGGGAATACAAAGATATAGTATTCAAGGTGTTTGATAAAATGTCCCAAAGAAAGAGTTTTAATGTTTTATGGATTGATAGATACATAGTCAGAGATTGCATGCAATTAGTTGATCAACGACCATAGGCTTATATCCCTCAGAGTTGTCGATTTATATCGATGGGATAAGAGCACCACAGACAGAGTTACTATTGATATCAATCCACCATAGTAAAGAGAAATACCATCTCATTGTTATGCTATTACTACGATTTACATGTTTCAGAGTTGATGGTATTTTATGTTTTCAAAGCCATGTTTTCAGAGTATACTATGTATCATTGCTATGTAAGAGTTTCACTTGCTGAGTTTTATACTCATTTCAGTTATTTCATGTGATGCAGATAAGAGCGACGGACCAGGACGTTGATTGGAGCCGGGGTCATATGCATAAGAGATGGAAGGAAGTGGAAGATTATTTTGTTATACATGATCAAAATGATATTTTGTATTTTGATGCAACACTTTTTGGGATCATGTATATTCTTTTGATGGTATATATATTGGAAATGTATTTTGAATCCTTCCTCCCTTTAAAGAAAAATTTTAAATTCCGCTGCTATTTTTATTGTAAACGGGTCGAGGTGTCACACTAAACATGCTGGAAAATAATAACTATAGCATACAACGTCCGTTCTTCGATCCGGTTGCGTTTCTACGATATCAAATAATCTCAAGAACATATTATGAAACTCAATTCATCCTTCTCCTAACACATACATATCAAAAGGTGCTGGAATTGAATTAAACTTACATCTTCTTGTAGCTTCCAAAGAAAGGAACCCAAATCTATATTTAGATTCAAGTTTTAATGTATAAATCTCACACAATCACAATTATAACTTTGGGAGAACTTGAGGAATTGTTGGAGATGCTCTCGGTTCTGAATTCTGAAATGAGAAAGACTAATCAGTTCAATATCTATATATATACATGCCATGTGTCACAACAAGGAACAAAGGTGGATTTCTCGCATGCAGCACCGCGGGTGCGATCACTCTTCACCGCGGGATAAAAACGGGTGATAAAATGTTTGCGGAATAAAATAACAACTGCTGCTTTGAGGTCCTCGGGTGCCACTACTGCCGACCCAAGCTGCTTCACTGGTCCCCGCCCTCGGCCCTGGCCTCATCAGTACCTACAACAATCAAGTCTAGTGAGCCTAAAGACTCAGCATGCATATATCGCAGGTAACGAGTAAAAATCTGAATTAAAATACGCATGAGTTAACATATCCTGTCCTGAGGCATGCTGAAAATAATCTGTACTGAGCAATTATAATACGTGCATAAGTGAACTGATAATCACAGTAAAAAAAATGTTTGCTCCTTGGAGCCTGCACTGAAATAACTGGTAAAATTTTCTGTTGAGATTATGTTTTACGCCTGTGGCCCCTGCACTAAGCTGAACTGATCGGTAACTGCCTACCGGGGATGCTGAAACTGAACTGAGCTGGCCGGTCACTGGCGACCGGGTGATACCATACTGAACTGATCTGTCACTGGCGACCGTATAAATTACCACTCCCACATAGTGAATGAACCACAAGCCATATCGCATAAATCTCAAAAATAATCATTTTCTATTTAATGCACGTAAAATAATTAACTGGCATAATGAAAATGTCCCGTAATTTTACCAACTGGATTGGATTGGATCGTCCCCAGGCTCGCTGCAACCTAACTGTGCTATGAAAAATATGCAATAGCTTAAACATGACCAACTACGCAATTTACGTTCAAAAGATGCGACTATGATGCCTAATGACTTCGCATTTAATCATGACTCCGAGCCAACCTGAAACGACACCGAACCGACGTATAGTCATGATTAAAATACGCTGAAAAATCATAAAATAATGCTCCTAAAATGATAGGGTCGAAATCTAGGTGGAATGGAGGCCAAAACACGAAACGCTCTTTCGAGAGTCAATTTGGCACATCGCACCGTAAATTCTCGTACGACCTCAAAAATGATCCAAATGACGAATGGTCGAAAACATGACCTTCCTAACTCAATGAGGCACTGTCCAGTCCAAGACCTTGGGCTAAAAGCCAACCAAGAACTCGAACAAGCCACCGAATCAACACAGCAACTTGCTGTAAAATTCCAGCAACTGTACAATCGTGTAACTTGTGTTGTGTTTGAGACTACCGGCTATTGGGGCGTGAACCACCGACCAGAGACTCTTACCAACATCCAAAGGAGTGATTTGAACCATGGCTAAGGGCCCTAAGCCAGCCACAATCCGCGTCACACCATAACTTAACCGAAACTCCAACCGAGAACCAACGTGCATGCGTGTGTAGTGTTTTGCTTAGATCGATGTTTTGCGTCGTTCCAGTGGCCATTTGATTGACCATGGCACGATCTAGACATATAGGGGCATGGTATGAACCGTGGCTAAGGGCCATAGGCCAACCAAGATCCACACTAACCCAACCAACTCGAAATACATGTGCTGAAAAATGGAAGGGGCCGAAGGGTATAGGGGGCTGTTTTGATGTTTTGATTAAAAACCGATGAGCCATGGACCAAGCCACCAAAAGAGCAACTTAGTCACGTCTTAGACATGCTAGGGGAGTGTTCCAACCATGGCTAAGAGCCCTTAGGGCAGCCAAGATCAGATCCAACCCACTTGACATAAAAACTGAAATTTTCGAACACATGAGAAGCAATGGGAAAGTTGCTGTCATTCTGAATTTCCAGCGAGCATGGGGTTAAACCAATGGACAAACGTGGTCCTAATGCATCCTATTACATGTATATAGGTCGCCTTGGGAGCCTGGAATCGAACCAATCACCTGAAACAACAAAACTCAGAAAACGTGAAGCTTGTCATGAAAGGGCCGAAATCTGCATGCCTTATTTTCTGAAAATTCTATGATGTATTTCGGTTTTTGCATGATAAAACATGATCATGTACTGAAAAATAATTGATAATATGACTTGATTGAGGTTTGAAAGAAATCTAGACATGCCTGGTTTTGTTAAGAAAGAAAACGAACGAAACGACGACGACGCGGCACGGAGGAGATGGAGCACTACTCTTGTTCTTTCTAGTTCTCGATTTTTCTCCCTTTCTCCCTAGCTATTACTCACGTTTTTTCTACTGAAAAGGGGTCTGATTTCGGTGGGGAGGGAGTGTGATGGAGTGGTTATGAGGGGTGAGGAGGATGGTGCAAGATATAAGGATCATATCAAGACCAAGTCTTCATGCATTTGAATTTTGAATTTGAATTGCTATCAAATGATCTCTTGGGTGATTCTAGAGTATAGTGGCCGATTTTATCATGCCAATCAAGGGTTAGGATAGTGGTCTAGTATTAATTAATTAAGGTGGAAAAATAGCTAAAAGAATTAGCATGCTAATCAACCAAGAATGGGTCAAAGGTGAGTTGGCAAGTCCTAGTTTGTTCTTCTAGGGGTGTGGCCGAAAATCTACAAATAAAATGAAGGGGAAATATTGCTATCTAGTTGATAATTAATAACTCTTAAAAGCCTCACTAATCCCTCAAATAATTAAATTAAATCCTCAATTAACTTAAAATATTTCTTAAACTTCTTTTTAACTTAAATGAACTTACTTGATAGCTAAATTAACTTCTGGAAATATTTCTCGAATCTTAAATTCTATCTCCAAACTCCGACTCCAGTCCGGCCTCACTGAAAATAACTGAAATGCTAAAAATCAAACTACTGAACTGCGATAATAAAATAATTAACTTTAAAGAAATGCATTTAAAATAATCATGCAATGAAGTCAACTAAATTTTAAAAATCTAGAATTATGCATGGCTTAAACGTCTACTGATTTACGGGTTCTACAATCCTTCCCCCCTTAAAAATAAATTTCGTCCTCGAAATTAGAACTTAACGAATAACTCGGGGTATCGATCTCTCATCTCCGACTCAGACTCCCACGTAGCTTCCTCCTCTGAATGGTTGAGCCATTTGACTTTGACTCGCTTAACCAACTTGTTCCGAAGTTTCTTCTCCTGACGGTCTAGGATCTGCACTGGTCTCTCCTCATAAGATAAGTTCGGAGTAAGCTGCAACGGCTCAAAGTTCAGGACATGCGAAGGATTTGCCATATAGTCCTCAGCATGGAGACGTGGAACACATTGTGTACTCCGGCCAGATTCGGCGGAAGAGCCACACGATAAGCTAGCGTCCCAACTCTGTCAAGGATCTCAAATGGTCCAATGAATCTCGGACTGAGCTTCCCTTTCTTGCCAAACCTCATGACACCCTTCATAGGTGCCACTTTCACAAAGACATGATCGCCCACTGCAAACTCTAAATCTCTCCTCCGCTGATCGGCATAACTCTTCTGTCGGCTCTGAGCAGTCCTCATCCTATCACGGATCTTGACTACTACCTCTGCTGCCTGCTGGACAATCTCTGGACCCAACTCTGCTCTCTCTCCTACCTCATCCCAATGAACAGGAGATCTACACTTGCGGCCATACAGTGCTTCATACGGAGCCATACCTATAGACGACTGGAAACTGTTGTTATAGGTGAACTCAACCAGTGGCAAGTTCGACTCCCAACTCCCTGAGAAATCAATGACGCAAGCGCGAAGAAGATCCTCCAAAATCTGAATAACTCGCTCCGACTGCCCATCTGTCTGCGGATGGAAAGCTGTGCTAAACAGCAACTTCGTACCCAAAGTCGAATGCAAGCTCTTCCAAAATGAGGAAGTGAATCTGGGATCTCTGTCGGATACGATCGAAACTGGAATACCATGAAGTTGGACTATCTCCCGGTTATACAACTCTGCATACTGAACCATGGTGAAAGTCGTCTTAATAGGCAAGAAGTGCGCTGATTTGGTAAGACGATCTACAATCACCTAGATGGCATTCGATCCTCTGGCTGACTTCGGCAAACCGGTCACAAAATCCATGGTAATGTTCTCCAACTTCCACTCGGGAATAGGAAGAGGCTTGAGCGAACCTGCTGGTCTCTGATGCTCGGCCTTCACTAACTGGCAAGTCAGGCACTCGGATACAAAACGCTTGATATCCTTCTTCATCCCTGGCCACCAATACAATAGCTGTAGATCTTTGTACATCTTCGTACTCACAGGGTGAATGGAGTACGGGGACGTATGGGCCTCTGATAAGATGTCTGCTCGGATAGAATCACTGCTAGGAACCCATATCCTATCTCGGTATCTCACAATACCGTCGCTGACTGTATACAAGACACTGCCCTTGGCTTCATCTCTCTTCTTCCACTGTGCTAACTGCTCATCTGCTGCCTGACCACTGCGAATACGGTCAATAAGAGAGGACTGGATAGTCAAGGTAGATAAACGAGGAACTCTACCTCGAGGATAAGTTTCAAGATCAAACCTCTGTATCTCAAACTGAAGAGGTTTCTGCATCGTCAAATGAGCCATCAGTGACTTTCCTGCTCAAAGCATCCGCAACTACATTAGCTTTACCCGGGTGGTAGCTAATGTCACAATCGTAGTCTTTCACAAGCTCCAACCAACGCCTCTGACGCATGTTCAGCTCCTTCTACGTAAAGAAATACTTGAGGCTCTTGTGGTCGGTAAAGATCTGACACTTCTCTCCATACAGATAGTGCCTCCAAATCTTCAAAGCAAAAACTACGGCCGCTAACTCCAGATCATGGGTAGGGTAATTCTTCTCATGGATTTTCAGCTGTCGAGAAGCATACGCTATCACTCTCCCATGCTGCATCAGAACTGCACCTAAATCAAGCTTCGAAGCATCGGTACACAGAACAAACTCACCGGATCCTGACGGTACAGCCAAAACCGGTGCTGAGATAAGAGCTTGCTTCAAGGTATCGAAGCTCTTCTGACACTCTTCGCTCCACACAAATTTCACATTTTTCTTGGTCAGTGCTGTGAGTGGAACGGCAATGGATGAGAATCCCTGAATGAACTTCCTATAATATCCTGCCAACCCAAGAAAACTGCGGATCTTGGATGCATTCTGAAGCACAACCCAATCTCTGACTGCTGCAACTTTCGCCGGGTCTACCTCAATGCCACTGCTAGAAACAATGTGGCCCAAGAACGCCACCTTCTCTAACCAGAATTCGCACTTACTGAACTTTGCGAATAGTTTGTGCTTCTGCAATGTCTGCAACACTGTGGTCAGATGCCTGCTGTGCTCCTCCCGACTCTTGGAGTAGACGAGAAAGTCATCTATGAACACTATCACAAACTGGTCGAGGTATGGCTGAAATACGCGATTCATGAGATCCATGAAGATCGCTGGCGCATTCGTCAGTCCGAACGACATCACAAGGAACTCGTAGTGGCCATAACGAGTCCTAAAAGCAGTCTTCGAGACATCAGCATCTCTCACCCTCAACTGGTGATAACCGGAACGCAGATCTATCTTGGAGAAAATCGAAGCTCCCTGCAACTGGTCAAACAGATCCTCAATCCTCGGCAGTGGGTATTTATTCTTCACTGTAACCCTGTTCAACTCCCGTTAGTCAATGTGCAAAGCCTCATCGTGCCATCCTTCTTTTTCACAAATAATACCGGCGCGCCCCATGGAGAAAAGCTCGGGCGAATGAACTCCTTGTCGAGAAGTTCCTGAATCTAATTCTTAAGCTCTGCCATCTCTGTCGGTGCTAGTCGGTACGACGCTTTGGATATCGGAGCCGTACCTGGCATAAGCTCAATGGAAAACTCCACCTCTCTCTCGGGTGGCATACCAGAGACGTCTTCGGGAAAAACGTCTAAGAAATCTCTGACAATCGAAACATCTGAGGCTGACTGGCTGGGTTCCTCGGGGACAGATAAAAAGGTCGCTAGAAATGCCCGACACCCTCTATGCATGAGTTTCCTAGCCTGAACATAAGGAATAATGCGCGGTAAAGGAAAGTACCTGTCCGGCTCAAACAAGAACTGCTCCATTCCAGGTGGTCGAACAAGAACAGATCTCCGTTTGCAGTCTATCAACACTCTGTTCATCAATAGCCAGTCCATCCCTAGGATGATGTCAAATTCTGGCATCGGTAGCACAATCAAATCCGCATAAACAAGATTACCGTGCAGCTCAAGGTCTATATCTCGGATAACATTGGTGGCTGCCATCTCCTCGCCTGACGGCAACACTACTGAAAAGGCTGTATCTAGCCCAATGGTCTGGATCTTGAGAAAGTTTGCAAAGACCTCCGAAATAAACGAGTGAGTGGCCCCTGAATCTATCAAGGCCTTGGTAGCGGAACCAGATATAAAAATTCTCCCTGTCAACAACATAGTCTCCGGGTTGGTTTCCGCGGCATGGAGAGCAAAAACTCTGCCTTGGGTAGGCAGATTCCTCTGAGGACATTGCAGCAACATGTGGTCTGGACTGCCACACTTAAAACACTTTCCTGAGCCAGCCATACATGCTCCAGGATGGCGACGTGAGCACCTGGGACAGACTGGGTGCTCCTGAGTCCTCAGGGCTGGGTGTCCCCGCTGCTGCTGCTGCTGCTGGCCTCGGTTCCTGTGCGGTCCATGAAAAGGCCTCTTATTCTGCTGCTGATGCTGATGAGGAGGAGGGCGGTGCGGTGCCTCGACTGGGCGCTTGCCCTGGCGATCTCTCTCGATATCCCGCAGATCCTGCTCTGCGGCTAAGGCCTTGGAGACGGCAATCTCATAAGTAGCAGGGTCGACACCCTAACATCCCGGCGCAAGATCGGCCGTAAACCCACTAGGAAGTGCATTAACTTGGCTCTGGCATCATTCGCGATCAGGGGCACAAAGTGACAGCCCCTTTCGAACTTACGGATGAACTCCGTAACCGTCATATCCCCCTGCCTCAGACTCATGAACTCGGTGGTCAGCCTGGTGCGAACCTCCTCAGCAAAATACTTGAAGTAGAAAACTTCCGTAAAGCGGGTCCATGAAAGTGTAGCCAAAGTCAAGGCTACCGAAGCTCCTTCCCACCATAAGCGGGCGTCTCCAGTGAACAGGTAGGTGGCACATCGGACTCGGTTTGCGTCTCCCAGCTCCATAAACTTGAAGATAACCTCGAGGGATTTGATCCATCCCTCGGCAACAATGGGGTCAGATGTCCCAGAGTATTCCTTCGGGCGCATCTTCATGAATCGCTCATAAACAGCCTCGGGCCCTGTCGACCTGGCTGCGGCTGCGGCATTGTCCCTCGCAAACTGTACGAAGAACTGTGCCATCCCAGCTAACATCTCGCCACTCATGTCCGGTGGGGGTGGTGGAGGAGGTGGTAGGTCTCCCTCCGGTCTACGCTCCTCCCTGTCCTCTCGGCGAGGCTCCTCCTCTCTATTGCGCTCTAGAATACGTCTAGGGGGCATACTGTTTCAACATAACCCATACGTAACTAACATGCATAATTCCATAATTTATTTTGAATGAACACTGAAATACTGAAAATCTGGTTGAAATTATTTCATGGAAGCATGCTGTCAAAATAATTCATGCTATAAATAAAATGCTGAACTGTTAAACTTACAGACCGAAGGCGTGGCTTCATGAGCTTCTCGTGGTCAGTAGTAGTGTAACCCTATACAGAACCACCGTTCTGATACCAATTGCAAAAGGCCCTAAAACTTCTTGCTTGAAAATTTGCGGAAAATGAAAAATTTTCTTTTTAAAAGAACTTAAATGACCTCATTCATAAAATCACTGGTGAATCAAGTTCAATATTTCAAAATATTGCAGCGGAAGAAAATAAAGTTTGCCAAAAATCACAATTTAAAAATATCCAACGACTGATAAAATGTTTGCGGAATAGAATAACAACTGCTGCTCTGAGGTTCTCGGGTGCCACTACTGCCGACTCAAGCTGGCTCACTGGTCCCCGCCCTCGGCCCTGGCCTCATCAGTACCTACAACAATCAAGTCTAGTGAGCCTAAAGACTCAGCATGCCTCAGGACAGAATATGTTAATTCATGCATATTTTAATTCAGATTTTTACTCGTTACCTGCGATATATGCATGCTGAGTCTTTAGGCTCACTAGACTTGATTGTTGTAGGTACTGATGAGGCCAAGGCCGAGGGCGGGGACCAGTGAGCCAGCTTGGGTCGGCAGTAGTGGCACCCGAGGACCTCGGAGCAGCAGTTGTTATTCTATTCCGCAAACATTTTATCAGTCGTTGGATATTTTTAAATTGTGATTTTTGGCAAACTTTATTTTCTTCCGCTGCAATATTTTGAAATATTGAATTTGATTCACCAGTAATTTTATGAATGAGGCCATTTAAGTTCTTTTAAAAAGAAAATTTTTAATTTTCCGCAAATTTTCAAGCAAGAAGTTTTAGGGCCTTTTGCAGGACCTCTCTGTCTTGACCCACTGGAGCTCGATGAACTGCTCCCTGCTCTCTTGAACTGCTTACCCTTAGCTTTCAAAGAATCTTTCTTTCCACTACTACTGATTCCACTATCAAATCGAGGAGCAGGTGGTGGAAACTGTGTGGCGAACGGTGGCGGTCTCTGACCCTGAACACTATAGGAAGCTCCTCGCTGCCTAATCAAGCCAGCCTCTGCTCCCTTCGCTCGATTCAGCGCCTCAGAAAAAGTGTTGGGTCGTCCCATTTTCAATAAAGTGAAGATATCCGGATTCAAATCATTTATGAATTGATCGGCAACTGCCTCATCATTCCCTGCTACGTGAGGTGCAAATCGAAGCAAGGACGAAAATTTGGCAACATACTCCTCTATGTTCCATTGCCCCTGTCTCAAGTTGGCAAATTCGGCCCCTTTGTCTTTTCGATACGACACTGGAAAAAATCGTTGATAAAATTCATCTTTAAAGACTTTCCCAGTAATATCAATACCTCGATGTTCTAAGGCTCGTTTCGCCGATAGCCACCAACTCTTGGCCACTTCTTGCAATTGATGCCCAACCAGCTTCACTCTACGTTCATCTGTATAGGCAAGTGATTCAAATAACATCTCTATATCATCCAACCAGCTTTCGCAATCCACTGCATTTTCTGTGCCCTTCAAGTAGGTGGATGGAATGATTGAAATCTCTTCAACAAAGTCTCCATCGGTGTCGCAGTAACATCCATCTGAGTACCTGAGGTACTACCTTGTTCTAGCACTTGACCTGCAGCTGGTTGTGGTATCCTTCTAGGCGGCATATCTGATTATCAAACAGATTAGGATACAATCTATACAATCTGTCTCAGCCCTCCTCTGATCATATACCTCTGATCCAGAATCGGTTCTGATTCAGTCTTTACAAGTATATGCTGTAAATCAACTCAGATACAATACAACATATAATAGGGAAAGCATTAAATCATGCTAGCACATCAAAAGCAAGGAAGAAGACTCGATCTGCCTCGCTCATTCTATTCTATCTCAGTCTACAGAACCTACTGCTCTGATACCACCTGTTGTGGGGACCCAGGCTCTAACTCAATTCTTTTTGGGATTAATTGGATCTTTATTCAAAATGTGGGTCAAATTTTCGCTTTTTAACATTAATTCAAATGTAAATACTAAGCATAATATCCTTCTTTATTTAATTACAACACATATAATATACATGTCATGTTTTACTACAAACACATCACTAGTGTTTACTACAAACCATAAACTACAAGTAGTACAAATCTAGTACAACATCACTATTGATCTTCTGCGCCCGTAGTCACCACGCTATCTTGATCTCATCTCTGACGTGACCCAGGTCCTGCCCCACCTATTGTTATGCACATATACAAACATAACAACAGCCGGAAACTCCGGTGAGAACAAATCCCAGTATAAAACATGTATACATGCTGATACGAAATCATAAATCATGCATGAAAGCAATAACAATGGCTCCATAGTCTATGAAACCGATCTATCTAAACATGCAACTCAAATCAAATCATGTCTTGACTCGAATCGACTCTACTCTAGGGATCTCGGTGTGAATAAGACGTCAATGGCTGTCACCTACCCTCCCAATCGGGTTGACTGTACGTCTTATTCCTAGAATTCGGTCATATCTGTATCGAGTGTCTACAATCGGATTGAATCTGGTCCGAAGCGTCGATACCACCGAACATCTAGTTTGGCAAGTCTGCCAATGACTCTCCTATCTCAAAGGCTTGAATATAAATCTATAAACAAGACATCATCCTATGAAGAGATTTGAATATAGATCTATAAACAAATCAAATTCATATCAAAAGATAAACAACAATTCTAGTATGTGATTTGGTTTGGAAACTCAAATTGAATCTCATTTGAGTTGTGTCTTCCCGTAACAAAACATGATTTATACCTTTCGTCGTACAATCTGTCGTAGTCGAAGTCTCGAAAACGAATCTGTCAATATCAAATCTGAAATGGAAATGTTGATACATATTCTATCAATCTCTAATCTCAATCAACACATATCCAATTCAATACTTGATCTCGGTACAATTTAACGGCATAACGACGTAATTTCTCGATACCGGTCAATCCAACTCTCAACATATATCACCAATTCATACTTCTCAACTCATAATCATCATCATAAGCATATGATAGTACTCAAAGTCTGCATAAGTGAACTCTAAACATGCTGAAAAATAAGAACTATAGCATACAACGTCCGTTCTTCGATCCGGTTGCGTTTCTACGATATCAATAATCTCAAGAACATATTATGAAACTCAATTCATCCTTCTCCTAACACATATATATCAAAAGGTGCTGGAATTTAATGAAACTTACATCTTCTTGTAGCTTCCAAAGAAAGAAACGCAAATCTATATTTAGATTCAAGTTTTAATGTATAAATCTCACACAATCACAATTATAACTTTGGGAGAACTTGAGGAATTGTTGGAGATGCTCTCGGTTCTGAATTCTGAAATGAGAAAGACTAATCAGTTCAATATCTATATATATACATGCCATGTGTCAAAAGGTAAACCACAACCCTAGTATGTGATTTTGTTGGGCAACTCAAATTGAATCTCATTTGAGTTGTGTCTTCCCCAAAACAAAACATGAGTTATACCTCTGTCTTCCCGGTCTGACGAAGACAAAGTCTTGTATTCCAATCTGTCCATAACCAGTCTGGCAATGACAATCGTATAAATACAATATCAGTATATAATTCAATTCAAGACATGTTCTGATCAATACTCAAATCGGTATATAATCTGATCGATATCTGAACAAGGTACAATCTAATTCATATCAATGATATCATGATACAATCGAAATCATTATTGAATCTGATCAATATCAATCTACTGATGTTTCGACGGCATAACAATACAGTCACGATAACCCCGTCCATCTCAACATCACGGATATAGTACCAGAATTCAGTACAACTAAAAATCTGAATAATAACACAACTCAGATATAGAATCTCAACTAAATCAACTCTGAAATTCATAACAATTTCATAAATAGTCTATCCTTTAATCTGACTTCAGTTATACCATGTCTACTGTAGCATTTCACATCATATCTGATTCATATTCAATTCTGACAATATCATAAATTCAAATCATGTCTAAATGTTACAAAACTTACGTCCAGTTGTAGCCCGCGTCGATAGGAACACAGTACTGAAGTCGGATTCACAATCGGACGGATGGATCTCCAAATCTTCAATCACAAATTGGAATCCTTCCTCGGAGCCTTTTCTTGATTCCTCTCTGAATTGTGAAGAATGACTCGATTGTATATCTATATATATACTGCATGCAACACTAGGAAACGTGGCTTATTTTTCAAGCTGCACGTCGCACCGCGGGTGCGCTCCTTCAGTAACCGCGGGTGCGCTCAGTGTAAGGATATACATCAACTTTTCTGAAAGCTTCGACCGCGGGTGCGCTCAGTCCTGTAACGCTGGTGCGCTGACCTCACTGTAGCAGAACCGCGGGTGCGGTCTGTCTAGCACCGCGGGTGCGGTGTCACTTCCTTAAATAATCTCCTACTCTCTGTCCATCAACCGCGGGTGCGGTCTTGTTCGTAGCGCGGGTGCGCTCATGCTACTGTAATTCTTCCACAATTCATGAGCTCAACCGCGGGTGCGGTCTATATTTCATGCACCACTTCATAATCTCATTTAGTGCTTCTCATTACATGTCATGCATACTCATATCTTCCGAATATCACATCAATGAAGATTAATAAATCTCGAGCCTTACATTTCTCCCCCTCTTAGAAATGATTTCGTCTTCGAAATCACAAATAATCAATTCAGATATATCAGAAAAAATGTATACAGAGTTTAAATCAAAACTCATCTCAATGAATCCATTCTGAAATCTTAAGCTCATGACAAGTTCTGTCTTTCAGATAGTCTCTTTGAGGCCCTGTCACTAACTGTATTTTCAATAATAGAATAGTCTTCATTCTGAAATATCTTTCTTGTACGGATCTCTGATTCTAAATTGGAATAATAATTCAAGAGCATAATATCATAATACCCTTCGAACTAACTCTGACCGAATCAATCTCACAATACTGGCTATACAACATTCGTATATATCAATCAACAGCTCATACCAAATCAATATCATCAGTTTTTATCAAATCTGTTTATCCCAGTCAAGGATATATTAAATCTTCGGCCCCAAATACCAATCGTCATCATTCAACGTTGGCGTATTAAGTCTGTCTGGTCTGAGCTATCTTCATTCTCTTCTGAATTAGCTACATTTTCTTTGTCATATCTCTGACCGTATCAAATCTTATCTCAGGTATCTCCGAGATATTATTCTTATATCAAAGAAATCTGCAGTACTTACTGTACAATGTCTCATTTGTGGCTATTTCAATGCTCGTTTGATAGCTATCATTATACAATAATTCATATAGTGACAATATGTCATGTCAACTGGTGTTAGTATGCAGCACTGCCACTCCCTGGATATCTCTCAATATCCGGATAGTATACTCTGGCTATCTGTCAGTCGGTGGATAATATATGAATGAGTTCATGGTATATTCTGCCACAATTACAAACTCAATCAAAATCACAATCTGATATAGTCTAGTTCTACATTCTGATCAATCTGACCATTTCCTTGACATCGATCTTTGTCATCTGGTCATGTTTGTACGTCATCTTGTACAAACTAATAGATATAGATTGAACAATCTGTCAATCACAATCATATCATATCACAATCTGGAAAGTATTGCAGTGGTCTTATTACGAAATTCATCGAAATATACTCCCCATGTCTAGTCAAGAATATACAAACTCTGTAATAAATCTTCTGATCTCTATCTTTCTATCTTCATTTATTGACGGTTCAGAAATTTCAGTACAATTCTGCCAACATTTCAGCATAAATTCTGCCACAACTGATTTAATATGTCCAGGTCAGAACTATCTATTCGAATATCATACATTCTCAGTCACCAAAATGAAAAATGAATCCACTACGGTGCGTTTCGGACACTATCGATCATTTCAGATTCGAACTATTCGGTACAAAAAATCAGTTAATAATATAAATTAAAGAAAAATACCTACCTTGTATTCGGTTCTGATTGTCGATATCAAATTCTGTCGTACAATTCTGAAATATTAGAAATCACAAGATAATCATTTTCATACAATAACAAAATCACATATCTGCTACTCTGATCGATGTTCTTATCTGATTATCGAAATTAAGCTCTGAACATTCTGATTAAATCTCTGAACTGCCGAAATTCTCGAGTTCAGCTCTGATTCTGTTTGAATAATCTATATTAAACACTGACTAAGAATAACAGTACTATCAAATCAGATTCATAATATCAATAATCTATACTGATCTAGTGAGTTTAGTAAACTCATAAAACGGCAATTCCTCGCAATATTGTCAATTCTGACTAATCAATCACGTCTTCATGTCGTTTTGATCAACTGCTATATATCATCTGTAAATACAATATGCCCTCAAACAATATAAGCTGTCTCAAATATAGTGTTAGAACAATAGCAATACTCAAGCAAATACAAAATAACCATCGTATACGAAAATCTGTCAATTCAGACCAAACATACAATTCTGACAATTCTGACATTTCTGAAATTTCTGATCTATCTGATATGTCTGATATCGGTATCATTCTTATCTACTGATCATGATCTCAACTGTGTCAAAATCAATCGGTATACTAACTTCAGATATCGCATATTCTGAATACCATCTGTTTCAAGCATGATTCATATCTGAATAATATATGTATACAATATTCACAGTTCTCAGAGTATTCAATACAATCTTCAGATATTCGATTCAATCAATCAGATGCTACAAATATATCAAAATGTCATAGATATAACGAGCATGAAATCATCAGAATATCTCTGAACATACTGAAATATGCCACCGAGCAACACTAAATCAAATGTAACTCCTGGTCGGTACTCTTCTACTAATCTTTTAATTCTTTCACTTCATTCAGTGACATTCTGCACATTCAATATCATTCTGTACTGAATTCTAATAAAACAAACAGTACCTGGTCTCCATTCAATTCTGAAATCTATCTTTCTGATATAAAGCAAATCTGAAATCTTATCTGGGCAAACATCAGCCAACTCGTACATCATTGGCAAATCTGCCAATGCTAGGCTCGATTTCAGTATGTCTACTGAATACATAAGATGCCATCTGCTCCTTTCTGTAACAATCGAGTCCCTAGACAACACAAATATCAAAGGAATTCTGAATCTAGAATCCTTACCGTGAAATTTCTACTCATAAGCCAGATCTGGTCTGAATCTTATACTCTCCTGACAAGAATCTATAATAGTTGTACTTGTTCAGCATATTAATATCAATAATGCGGTCAAATCAGAAATACAAGTACATCATAATCTAACTCGACCTCATTCTCATCTTACTGTAGTATACAATATTTCACAGAAATCTCTGATATCAATCTTTCTTTTTCAACAAGTAAGAGAATCAATACTACAGTACAATCAGACTCAACAGGTACAGCATATCTCAATGCAACTCAGTCAAAGGTAATCGTAGGGAATGTATTAGTATATATCAATACATATGCAATATAATCATAAAAAAATAGTACCATCCACTCTATCATCAGGTGTGTCCGGTGTCTGTTCCTCGGTCTTCTGCTCCCTAAAATCTTCGGGAACTTCTCTGAGAACAAACTCTAGCAAGGTGTCCTGGCTGTCTACAAATATGGCAACTACCAGTCACTCCCTGGCATTGCTCTGTTGAATGTCTCCCTCCGCAAGTTCGGCAATATACTCCAGTATGACTCGGGCTGGAACTACTGGAGCTAGACGAACCACTCAGTCCGCTCCCTAACTTCTTAAACTGTTTCTTTCGATCTTTCAGCAAATCTTGCTTTCTACTCGTGCTGCCACGATCAAATCGGAGAGGGGATTGCTGTGTCTGGGGTTGCATCGCACACACCCTTTTTAGTTGTCTAATCAGACTCGCCTCCGCTGTCTTTGCTTTACTCAAGGCATCAGCAAAATGATAAGGTCGCTGCATATTCATCAATGCAACTATCTCCGAGTTCAATCCTCTGATGAACTGATCTGCTACAGCTTCATCATTCCCAATTACCTGTGGAGCAAAACGCAGTAGAGTAGAGAATTTCGCAACTTATTCTTCAATATTCAGTTGGCCTTGTCTCAAATTCTCAAACTCTACTCTTTTATCTTCCCAGTACGAAACTGAGAAAAATCTTCGATAAAATTCAGTTCTGAATATTTCCCACAAAATCATTGTACCTCTCTGTTCTAGCATTCTTTTACTTGTAATCCACCAACTTCTGGCAGTCTCTCGTAACTGGTGGAATATCGGTTTAATTCTTTGTTCATCTGAATAATCAAGTAAATCAAACAGTATTTCTATGTCATCAAACCAGTTCTCACAATCTTCAGATGTCTCGACACCACTCAGAATCGGCGGCTGAAATAACTGAAATTCTTCCAACTGTATTTCCATCAGATCTGATTCATACTCAATAATACATATTACCAATTCAAATCAAATAATCAGGTAAACATGTATTTCAAAGCAGTAAATCATAGTTTCATGCTAGCATACATAATGTAAATCAACATTAACATAAATCTCATGCTAGCAATCACATGCAAGGAAAGAAAACTCACTCTACCCCGCTCATTCTCTTCTATCTCAGTCTAAAGGATCTATCGCTCTGATACCACCTGTTGTGGGGACCCGGACGCTAATCATCTTTTTAATCATCTTTGGGATTTAATTATCAATTAAGATAAACAGGGTCTAAAAATTTTTCTTTAAAATGCGGAAGGTAATGGAATCAATCTATTATACATCTCAGTATAAAAGTACAATAATGTACAACAATTATTCAAACTAGTCTAAGGTTCAACTACTAAATTTCAAGTATTAAACCAAGTCGACAATAAGTCCGGAATCACCACTCTAACTCGTCTTCTCTCATCATCTTCTTGACCCCGATCATGTTCCACCTGTTGTCATCCACACATACAAAACAAGACAACAGCCGGATACTCCGGTGGGATTTATAAAACATGTATACATGCATAGACACAATATAAATCATAAAGCATATTATCATGCATAAAATTCATAACAATAGGTTTCATAGTCTAGGAAACCAAAATCAAAATAAGCATGCAGTAACAATGGATTCCATAATCTCTGGAATCAAAATAAAATAAGCATGCAACTCAATTCAATTCATATCTTGACTCGACTCGACTCTAACTCTAGGGATCCCGGTGTGAATAAGACGTCACTGTCTGTCACCTACCCTCCCAATCGGGGTAACTGTACGTCTTATTCCTAGACATCGGTCATGTCTGTATCGAATGTCTACAATCGGAGTGAATCTGATCAGAAGCGTCTATACAACCGAACATCTAGTTTGGCAAGTCTGCCAATGACTCTCCTATGTCAAATGCTTGAATATAAATCTATAAAAAAGGCATCGTCATATCAAGAGATTTGAATATAATTCTATAAACAAATCAATTATATCAAAAGGTAAACCACAACCTTAGTATGTGATTTTGTTGGGCAACTCAAATTGAATCTCATTTGAGTTGTGTCTTCCCCAAAACAAAACATGAGTTATACCTTTGTCTTCCTGGTCTGACGAAGACGATGTCTTGTATTCCAATCTGTCCATAACCAGTCTGGCAATGACAATCGTATAAATACAATATCAGTATATAATTCAATTCAAGACATGTTCTGATCAATACTCAAATCGGTATATAATCTGATCGATATCTGAACAAGGTACAATCTAATTCATATCAATGATATCTTGATACAATCGAAATCATTATTGAATCTGATCAATATCAATCTACTGATGTTTCGACGGCATAACAATACAGTCACGATAACCCCGTCCATCTCAACATCACGGATATAGTACCAGAATTCAGTACAACTAAAAATCTGAATAATAACACAACTCAGATATAGAATCTCAACTAAATCAACTCTAAAATTCATAAAAATTTCATAAACAGTCTATCCTTTAATCTGACTTCAGTTATACCATGTCTACTGTAGCAGAAACATCATATCTGATTCATATTCAATTCTGACAATATCATAAATTCAAATCATGTCTAAACGTTACAAAACTTACGTCCAGTTGTAGCCCGCGTCGATAGGAACACAGTACTGAAGTCGGATTCACAATCGGACGGATTGATCTCCAAATCTTCAATCACAAATTGGAATCCTTCCTCGGAGCCTTTTCTTGATTCCTCTCTGAATTGTGAAGAATGACTCGATTGTATATCTATATATATACTGCATGCAACACCAGGAAACGTGGCTTATTTTTCAAGCTGCACGTCGCACCGCAGGTGCGCTCCTTCAGTAACCGCGGGTGCGCTCAGTGTAAGGATAAACATCAACTTTTCCGAAAGCTTCGACCGCGGGTGCGCTCAGTCCTGTAACGCGGGTGCGCTGACCTCACTGTAGCAGAACCGCGGGTGCGGTCTGTCTAGCACCGCGGGTGCGGTGTCACTTCCGTAATTAATCTCCAACTCTCTGTCCATCAACCGCGGGTGCGGTCTTGTTCGTAGCGCGGGTGCGCTCATGCTACTGTAATTCTTCCACAATTCATGAGCTCAACAGCGGGTGCGGTCCTTTCCTTACCACGGGTGCGGTCTATATTTCATGCACCACTTCATAATCTCATTTAGTGCTTCTCATTACATGTCATGCATACTCATATCTTCCGAATATCACATCAATGAAGATTAATAAATCTCGAGCCTTACACTAGGCGCGGTGCGGTCCCTTTCTTCAAGCAACACTTCATCTTTTCAATTTATTCACATACAATCTAGGGCATTACATTTCTCCCCTCTTAGATATTAGTTCGTCCTCGAACATGAAATCAATTAATCAAAGTATGTACAAACAGCAGTAAAATCAAAAGCTGAATAAATACTCACATCACGAGAATAACTCGGGATATTTTTGTTTCATATCTGCTTCTGTCTCCCAAGTCGCTTCCTCGGTGCCATGACGACTCCACTGGACTTTCACTAGTGGAATATTCTTCGTTCTGAGCTGTTTCTCTTTCCGATCAAGAATCTGTATCGGTTGTTCCACATAACTCAATGTCTTATCCAGCTCAGCTTCGTCAGGTCGAATGACATGAGAACAATCTGGCATGTATCTATGCAGCATCGATACATGAAAAACGTCATGTATCCTGGATAGAGAAGGAGGAAGAGCCAGTCGATATGCTCGATCGCCAATCTTTTCAAGAAACTCGTATGGACCGATGTATCTAGGAGACAACTTCCCGCTTTTGCCAAATCTGACAACGCCTCTGAAAGGAAAAATCTTCAAAAACACTCTGTCTCCTTGTTCAAATACTAGCGGTCTACGTCTGATATTGGCATATTTGGCTTGCCTATCCTGTGCTGTCTTCATTCGCTTCTGAATGATCTTCACCTTCTCAGTCATTTCCCGAATCATATCAGGCCCAAGTTCTGGTACTTCAGATATATCATCCCAATATAGAGGAGATCTGCACTTCTTGCCATATAACGCCTCAAACGGTGCCATCACTATGCTCGTTTGATAGCTGTTGTTGTACGAGAATTCACACAACGGTAGTGAATCTTTCCAACTAATGCCAAATTCTAGCACTGCAGCTCTCAACATGTCCTCTAAAGTCTGGATAGTCCGCTCTGACTGTTCGTCGGTCTGAGGATGATAAGCAGAACTCAGGTGTAATATCGTACCTAAGGCCTGCTGCAAACTGTGCCAAAAGTGTGAAGTGAATCGTGGATCACGATCTGATACGATAGACTTCGGCACACCATGTAATCTGACTACCTCTCTGACATATATCTCAGCCATCTGATCATGTCTGTACGTCATCCTGTACGGAATAAAACACGCTGATTTGGTTAATCTGTCTATCACAACCCAAATCGCATCAGAACCCCGGGATGATCGAGGTAACTTCGTCACGAAATCCATGGAAATGTGATCTCATTTCCATTCTGGAATATATAGGCTCTGAAGTAAACCTCCGGGCTTCTTTCTCTCGGCTTTCACCTGTTGGCAATTCAAGCATTTAGACATATATTCGGCAATATCTGATTTCATCTGTTTCCACCAGAACTGTTTCTTCAAGTCGTTGTACATCTTTCTGCCACCAGGGTGAATGCTGAACCGACTACAGTGCGCTGCTGACAATATCTGTTGTTTCAACTCCGAAACATCTGGCACTACAATACGGTTATCTGAATTGACTGCTGTATATTCTGATCTGTTCTTTGAGCTTCTTTGATTTTCATAATCAAATCTGGCTCAACTTGAATCGTGGCAAGTCTTAATGGTCTACTATCTGTGTCAAATGCTAAACCAGACAAACAACAATTTTCAACTAAATTCGAAACACCTATCGTCGATAAGGATATGGCACAAACCTTTCGACTCAAGGCATCTGCTGCTGCATTTGACTTCCCTGGATAGTACTTGATTTCGCAATCAAAATCTTTCAGTAGATCAAGCCATCTACGTTGCCTCATGTTCAACTCTGACTGAGAAAACAGATACTTCAGGCTTTTATGGTCAGAGTAAATCTCAAATTTCTCACCATAAAGATAATGACGCCAGATTTTCAAGGCAAATACGATAGCCGCCAATTCAAGATCATGAATGGGGTATCGAATCTCGTGTGGCTTCAGCTGTCTAGAGGCATATGCGATCACATGACCACGCTGCATAAGAACACATCCCAGCCATCTGTGAGATGCATCACAATATACAACGAAATTACCAGTACCTGAAGGAATCATCAAGACAGGTGCACTGGTCAGCCTCTTCTTCAACTCTAGGAAGCTAGACTCACAATCCGCAGACCACACAAACGGCGCATTTTTCTGTGTCAACTGGGTAATTGGCTTCGCAATACTGGAGAAATCTTTGATGAATCGTCTATAGTACCCTGCTAGACCCATGAAACTGCGTATCTCAGGCACCGAAGTCGGTCTCGGCCAACTAATCACAGCTTCCACTTTACTCGGATCCACATAAATACCATCTCCAGATATGATATGACCCAAGAAGACAACCTGTCTCAGCCAAAACTCACACCTTGACAATTTCGCATATAATCTTTCATTTCTCAATGTTTGCAACACAATTCTCAAATGATTGGCATGTTCATTCAGATTCTTAGAGTTCACCAAAATATCATCAATAAAAACAATCACAAATTCATCTAAATACCTCTGAAAGAACGGTTCATCAACCCCATGAACACCGCTGGAGCATTCGTTAAACCAAAAGGCATGACAATAAATTCGTAATGTCCATACCTGGTTCGGAATGCTGTCTTTGGTATATCAATATCTCGTACTCGCAGCTGGTGATATCCAGATCTCAGATCGATCTTGGAATAGATAGAAGATCCCTGCAACTGATCAAATAAGTCGTCGCTACGAGGCAAAGGATATTTGTTCTTTATCGTTGCCTTGTTCAGTTGCCTGTAATCTATACACAATCTCTTAGAACCGTCTTTCTTTCGCACAAATAGCACTGGAGCACCCCAAGGAGATACACTAGGTCTGATATATCCCTTGGCTAGAAGATCTTCTAATTGTTCTTTCAATTCTTTCAATTCTATTGGTGCCATCCTATATGGAGCTCTCGAAATAGGAACGGTACCTTGAATAAGATCAATGCTAAAATCTACCTCTCGGGCTGGAGGTAACCCTGGAATCTCGTCAGGAAATACATCTGCAAACTCCCGTACTACTGGCAAATCTGCCAATGTCGGGCTCGATTTCAATAAATCCACTGAATAAATAAGAGGAACCCTTCTGCTCTTTGCTGCAACAATCTACTCATACCCAGAGCAGATACTAAGGGAATCCGAGATCTGGAACCCTTACCATAGAATTTCCACTCCTCTGTCATTTCAGGTCTGAATCTGATAATCTTGTGAAAACAGTCTACGGTGGCTCTGTACTTAGTTAACATGTCAATCCCAACAATACAATCAAAATCAGATAAACCAAGTATAACACATTCTAAATCAATCTCATGCCCTTCAAACTGTAGTAAGCAATGTCTAACTGAAGTCACAGATATCAGACCGCTTCCCAACAGAGAAGAAATAGACACTACAGTAGACAATGACTCTACAGGCAATGCATGTGTCAATGCAAAACGTTCTGATATGAATGTATGTGATGCACCTGTATCTATCAATACATAGGCAGGATAACCGCAAAGAAAACAGTTACCTGCAATCACATCGTCTGGTGCATCTTGGGCTTGCTCTTCCGTCAATGCAAACACCTGAGCTTGTTGTCTGGGAGGTTGTCTCACTGTGTGGCCACCTCTGGCTCTAGGATGGGACTGTGTAGGCGTGGGCTGGAAGGAATGGACAGACGAAGCTTGCCTCTCAGGCTGAGTCACTGATGCTGATGACCCTGCACTCTGAAATCTCTTTGCACCTCTCTGGGGACAGACTCTGGCAAAATGTCCATGTTGCTTACATATGTTACATCTGCCCATCACTCCCTGACACTGCTCTGTGGCATGTTGGCCTCCACAAGTAGTACAATATACACCTGTCACATCTGTACTCTGTCTAGGACCTCTCTGTCTTGACCCAGTAGAGCTCGATGAACTGCTCCCTGCTCTCTTGAACTACTTACCCTTAGCTTTCAAAGAATCTTTCTTTCCACTACTACTGATTCCACTATCAAATCGAGGAGCAGGTGGTGGAAACTGTGTGGCGAACGGTGGCGGTCTCTGACCCTGAACACTATAGGAAGCTCCTCGCTGCCTAATCAAGCCAGCCTCTGCTCCCTTCGCTCGATTCAGCGCCTCAGAAAAAGTGTTGGGTCGTCCCATGTTCAATAAAGTGAAGATATCCGGATTCAAACCATTTATGAATTAATCGGCAACTGCCTCATCATTCCCTGCTACGTGAGGTGCAAATCGAAGCAAGGACGAGAATTTGGCAACATACTCCTCTATGTTCCATTGCCCTTGTCTCAAGTTGGCAAATTCGGCCCCTTTGTCTTTTCGATACGACACTGGAAAAAAACGTTGATAAAATTCATCTTTAAAGACTTTCCAAGTAATATCAATACCTCGATGTTCTAAGGCTCGTTTCGCCGTTAGCCACCAACTCTTGGCCACTTCTTGCAATTGATGCCCAACCAGCTTCACTCTACGTTCATCTGTATGGGAAAGTGATTCAAATAACATCTCTATATCATCCAACCAGCTTTTGCAATCCACTGCATTTTCTGTGCCCTTCAAGGTAGGTGGATGGAATGATTGAAATCTCTTCAACAAAGTCTCCATCGGTGTCGCAGCAACATCCATCTGAGTACCTGACGTACTACCTTGTTCTAGCACTTGACCTGCAGCTGGTTGTTGTATCCTTCTAGGCGGCATATCTGATTATCAAACAGATTAGGATACAATCTATACAATCTGTCTCAGCCCTCCTCTGATCATATACCTCTGATCCAGAATCGGTTCTGATTCAGTCTTTACAAGTATATGCTGTAAATCAACTCAGATACAATACAACATATAATAGGGAAAGCATTAAATCATGCTAGCACATCAAAAGCAAGGAAGAAGACTCGATCTGCCTCGCTCATTCTATTCTATCTCAGTCTACAGAACCTACTGCTCTGATACCACCTGTTGTGGGGACCCGGGCTCTAACTCAATTCTTTTTGGGATTAATTGGATCTTTATTCAAAATGTGGGTCAAATTTTTGCTTTTTAACATTAATTCAAATGTAAATACTAAGCATAATATCTTTCTTTATTTAATTTACAACACATATAATATACATGTCATGTTTTACTACCAACACATCACTAGTGTTTACTACAAACCATAAACTACAAGTAGTACAAATCTAGTACAACATAACTATTGATCTTCTGCGCCCGTAGTCACCACGCTATCTTGATCTCATCTCTGACGTGACCCAGATTCTGCCCCACCTGTTGTTATGCACATATACAGACATAACAACAGCCGGAAACTCCGGTGAGAACAAATCCCAGTATAAAACATGTATACATGCTGATATGAAATCATAAATCATGCATGAAAGCAATAACAATGGCTCCATAGTCTATGAAACCGATCTATCTAAACATGCAACTCAAATCAAATCATGTCTTGACTCGAATCGACTCTACTCTAGGGATCTCGGTGTGAATAAAACGTCAATGGCTATCACCTACCCTCCCAATCGGGGTGACTGTATGTCTTATTCCTAAACTTCGGTCATATCTGTATCGAGTGTCTACAATCGGATTGAATCTGGTCCGAAGCGTCGATACCACCGAACATCTAGTTTGGCAAGTCTGCCAATGACTCTCCTATCTCAAAGGCTTGAATATAAATCTATAAACAAGATATCATCCTACCAAGAGATTTGAATATAGATCTATAAACAAATCAAATTCATATCAAAAGATAAACAACAATTCTAGTATGTGATTTGGTTTGGAAACTCAAATTGAATCTCATTTGAGTTGTGTCTTCCCCAAACAAAACATGATTTATACCTTTCGTCGTACAATCTGTCGTAGTCGAAGTCTCGAAGACGAATTTGTCAATATCAAATCTGAAATGGAAATGTTGATACATATTCTATCAATCTCTAATCTCAATCAACACATATCCAATTCAATACTTGATCTCGGTACAATTTAACGGCATAACGACGTAATTTCTCGATACCGGTCAATCCAACTCTCAACATATATCACCAATTCATACTTCTCAACTCATAATCATCATCATAAGCATATGATAGTACTCAAAGTCTGCATAAGTAACTCTAAACATGCTGGAAAATAATAACTATAGCATACAACGTCCGTTCTTCGATCCGGTTGCTTTTTTACGATATCAATAATCTCAAGAACATATTATGAAACTCAATTCATCCTTCTCCTAACACATATATATCAAAAGGTGCTGGAATTGAATGAAACTTACATTTTCTTGTAGCTTCCAAAGAAAGAAACCCAAATCTATATTTAA
Source organism: Primulina tabacum (assembly GCF_025594145.1). Classification (NCBI taxonomy): domain Eukaryota; kingdom Viridiplantae; phylum Streptophyta; class Magnoliopsida; order Lamiales; family Gesneriaceae; genus Primulina; species Primulina tabacum. Next base: position 29,540 of record NW_027459741.1, on the reverse strand, counting down.
ATTCAAGTTTTAATGTATAAATCTCACACAATCACAATTATAACTTTGGGAGAACTTGAGGAATTGTTGGAGATGCTCTCGGTTCTGAATTCTGAAATGAGAAAGACTAATCAGTTAAATATCTATATATATACATGCCATGTGTCAAAAGGTAAACCACAACCCTAGTATGTGATTTTGTTGGGCAACTCAAATTGAATCTCATTTGAGTTGTGTCTTCCCCAAAACAAAACATGAGTTATACCTCTGTCTTCCCGGTCTGACGAAGACGAAGTCTTGTATTCCAATCTGTCCATAATCAGTCTGGCAATGAAAATCGTATAAATACAATATCAGTATATAATTCAATTCAAGACCTGTTCTGATCAATACTCAAATCGGTATATAATCTGATCGATATCTGAACAAGGTACAATCTAATTCATATCAATGATATCATGATACAATCGAAATCATTATTGAATCTGATCAATATCAATCTACTGATGTTTCGACGGCATAACAATACAGTCACGATAACCCCGTCCATCTCAACATCACGGATATAGTACCAGAATTCAGTACAACTAAAAATCTGAATAATAACACAACTCAGATATAGAATCTCAACTAAATCAACTCTGAAATTCATAACAATTTCATAAACAGTCTATCCTTTAATCTGACTTCAGTTATACCATGTCTACTGTAGCATTTCACATCATATCTGATTCATATTCAATTCTGACAATATCATAAATTCAAATCATGTCTAAATGTTACAAAACTTACGTCCAGTTGTAGCCCGCGTCGATAGGAACACAGTACTGAAGTCGGATTCACAATCGGACGGATGGATCTCCAAATCTTCAATCACAAATTGGAATCCTTCCCCGGAGCCTTTTCTTGATTCCTCTCTGAATTGTGAAGAATGACTCGATTGTATATCTATATATATACTGCATGCAACACCAGGAAACGTGGCTTATTTTTCAAGCTGCACGTCGCACCGCGGGTGCGCTCCTTCAGTAACCGCGGGTGCGCTCAGTGTAAGGATATACATCAACTTTTCCGAAAGCTTCGACCGCGGGTGCGCTCAGTCCTGTAACGCGGGTGCGCTGACCTCACTGTAGCAGAACCGCGGGTGCGGTCTGTCTAGCACCGCGGGTGCGGTGTCACTTCCGTAAATAATCTCCTACTCTCTGTCCATCAACCGCGGGTGCGGTCTTGTTCGTAGCGCGGGTGCGCTCATGCTACTGTAATTCTTCAACAATTCATGAGCTCAACCGCGGGTGCGGTCCTTTCCTTACCGCGGGTGCGGTCTATATTTCATGCACCACTTCATAATCTCATTTAGTGCTTCTCATTACATGTCATGCATACTCATATCTTCCGAATATCACATCAATGAAGATTAATAAATCTCGAGCCTTACATTTCTCCCCCTCTTAGAAATGATTTCGTCCTCGAAATCACAAGTAATCAATTCAGATATATCAGAAGAAATGTATACATAGTTTAAATCAAAACTCATCTCAATGAATCCATTCTGAAATCATAAGCTCATGACAAGTTCTGTCTTTTAGATAGTCTCTTTGAGGCCCTGTCACTAACTGTATTTTCAATAATAGAATAGTCTTCATTTTGAAATATCTTTCTTGTACGGATCTCTGATTCTAAATTGGAATAATAATTCAAGAGCATAATATCATAATACCCTTCGAACTAACTCTGACCGAATCAATCTCACAATACTGGCTATACAACATCCGTATATATCAATCAACAGCTCATACCAAATCAATATCATCAGTTGTTATCAAATTTGTTTATCCCAGTCAAGGATATATTAAATCTTCGGCCCCAAATACCAATCGTCATCATTCAACATTGGCGTATTAAGTCTGTCTGGTCTGAGCTATCTTCATTCTCTTCTGAATTAGCTACATTTTCTTTGTCATATCTCTGACCGTATCAAATCTTATCTCAGGTATCTCCGAGATATTATTCTTATATCAAAGAAATCTGCAGTACTTACTGTACAATGTCTCATTTGCGGCTATTTCAATGCTCTTTTGATAGCTATCATTATACAATAATTCATATAGTGACAATATGTCATGTCAACTGGTGTTAGTATGCAGCACTGCCACTCCCTGGATATCTCTCAATATCCGGATAGTATACTCTGGCTATCTGTCAGTCGGTGGATAATATATGAATGAGTTCATGGTATATTCTGCCACAATTACAAACTCAATCAAAATCACAATCTGATATAGTCTAGTTCTACATTCTGATCAATCTGACCATTTCCTTGACATCGATCTTTGTCATCTGGTCATGTTTGTACGTCATCTTGTACAAACTAATAGATATAGATTGAACAATCTGTCAATCACAATCATATCATATCACAATCTTGAAAGTATTGCAGTGGTCTTATTACGAAATTCATCGAAATATACTCCCCATGTCTAGTCAAGAATATACAAACTCTGTAATAAATCTTCTGATCTCTATCTTTCTATCTTCATTTATTGGCGGTTCAGACATTTCAGTACAATTCTGCCAACATTTCAGCATAAATTCTGCCACAGCTGATTTAATCTGTCTAGGTCAGAAAACTATCTGTTCGAATATCATACATTCTCAGTCAACAAAATGAAAACTGAATCCACTACGGTGCGTTTCGGACACTATCGATCATTTCAGATTCGAACTATTCGGTACAAAAAATCAGTTAATAATATAAATTAAAGAAAAATACCTACCTGGTATTCGGTTCTGATTGTCGATATCAAATTCTGTCGTACAATTCTGAAATATTTGACATCACAAGATAATCATTTTCATACAATAACAAAATCACATATCTGCTACTCTGATCGATGTTCTTATCTGATTATCGAAATTAAGCTCTGAACATTCTGATTAAATCTCTGAACTGCCGAAATTCTCGAGTTCAGCTCTGATTCTGTTTGAATAATCTATATTAAACACTGACTCAGAATAACAGTACTATCAAATCAGATTCATAATATCAATAATCTATACTGATCTAGTGAGTTTAGTAAACTCATAAAACGGCAATTCCTCGCAATATTGTCAATTCTGACTAATCAATCACGTCTTCATGTCGTTTTGATCAACTGCTATATATCATCTGTAAATACAATATGCCCTCAAACAATATAAGCTGTCTCAAATATAGTGTTAGAACAATAGCAATACTCAAGCAGATACAAAATAACCATCGTATACGAAAATCTGTCAATTCAGACCAAACATACATTTCTAACAATTCTGACATTTCTGAAATTTCTGATCTTTCTGATATGTCTGATATCGGTATCATTCTTATCTACTGATCATGATCTCAACTGTGTCAAAATCAATCGGTATACTAACTTCAGATATCGCATATTCTGAATACCATCTGTTTCAAGCATGATTCATATCTGAATAATATCTGTTTACAATATTCACAGTTCTCGGAGTATTCAATACAATCTTCAGATATTCGATTCAATCAATCAGATACTACAAATATATCAAAATGTCACAAATATAACGAGCATGAAATCATCAGAATATCTCTGAACATACTGAAATATGCCACCGAGCAACACTAAATCAAATGTAACTCCTGGTCGGTACTCTTCTACTGATCTTTTAATTCTTTCACTTCATTCAGTGACATTCTGCACATTCAATATCATTCTGTACTGAATTCTAAATAAAACAAACAGTACCTGGTCTCCATTCAATTCTGAAATCTATCTTTCTGATATAGAGCAAATCTGAAATCATATCTGGGCAAACATCAGTCAGCTCGTACATCATTGGCAAATCTGCCAATGCTAGGCTCGATTTCAGTATGTCTACTGAATACATAAGGATGCCATCTGCTCCTTTCTGTAACAATCTAGTCCCTAGACAACACAAATATCAAAGGAATTCTGAATCTAGAATCCTTACCGTGAAATTTCTACTCATCAGCCAGATCTGGTCTGAATCTTATACTTTCCTGACAAGAATCTATAATAGTTCTGTACTTGTTCAGCATATTAATATCAATAATGCGGTCAAATCAGAAATACAAGTACATCATAATCTAACTCGACCTCATTCTCATCTTACTGTAGTATACAATATTTCACAGAAATCTCTGATATCAATCTTTCTTTTTCAACAAGTAAGGGAATCAATACTACAGTACAATCAGACTCAACAGGTACAACATATCTCAATGCAACTCAGTCAATGGTAATCGTAGGGAATGCATTAGTATATATCAATTACATATGCAATATAATCATAAAAAAAAATAGTACCTGCCACTCTATCATCAGGTGTGTCCGGTGTCTGTTCCTCGGTCTTCTGCTCCCTAAAATCTTCGGGAACTTCTCTGAGGACAAACTCTAGCAAGGTGTCCCGGCTGTCTACAAATATGGCAACTACCAGTCACTCCCTGGCATTGCTCTGTGGAATGTCTCCCTCCGCAAGTTCGGCAATATACTCCAGTATGACTCGGGCTGGAACTACTGGAGCTAGACGAACCACTCAGTCCCTCCCTAACTTCTTAAACTGTTTTTTTCGAGCTTTCAGCAAATCTTGCTTTCTACTCGTGCTGCCACAATCAAATCGGAGAGGGGATTGCTGTGTCTGGGGTTGCATCGCACACACCCTTTTTAGTTGTCTAATCAGACTCGCCTCCGCTCTCTTTGCTTGACTCAAGGCATCAGCAAAATGATAAGGTCGCTGCATATTCATCAATGCAACTATCTCCAAGTTCAATCCTCTGATGAACTGATCCGCTACAGCTTCATCATTCCCAATTACCTGAGGAGCAAAACGCAGTAGAGTAGAGAATTTCGCAACATATTCTTCAATATTCAGTTGGCCTTGTCTCAAATTCTCAAACTCTACTCTTTTATCTTCCCGGTACGAAACTGAGAAAAATCTTCGATAAAATTCAGTTCTGAATATTTCCCAGAAAATCACTGTACCTCTCTGTTCTAGCATTCTTTTACTTGTAATCCACCAACTTCTTGCAGTCTCTCGTAACTGGTGGAATATCAGTTTAATTCTCTGTTCATCTGAATAATCAAGTAAATCAAACAGTATTTCTATGTCATCAAACCAGTTCTCACAATCTTCAGATGTCTCGACACCACTCAGAATCGGCGGGTGAAATAACAGAAATTCTTCCAACTGTATTTCCATCTGAGTTTCTGATACATCTATCTGTTCAGTCGAAGCACTACCCCTTTCTGGAATTCTCCGTAGAGGTATATCTGCTTATCAAACCATTAGTACTCAAATACTACAAATCTGTTCCAATCTTTCTCTGATCATCTTACTGCTGATCATGAATCAGATCTGATTTATACTCAATAATACATATTACCAATTCAAATCAGATAATCAGATAAACATGTATTTCAAAGCAGTAAATCATAGTTTCATGCTAGCATACATAATGTAAATCAACATTAACATAAATCTCATGCTAGCAATCACATGCAAGGAAAGAAAACTCACTCTACCCCGCTCATTCTCTTCTATCTCAGTCTAAAGGATCTATCGCTCTGATACCACCTGTTGTGGGGACCCGGACGCTAATCATCTTTATAATCATCTTTGGGATTTAATTATTAATTAAGATAAACAGGGTCTAAAAATTTTTCTTTAAAATGCGGAAGGTAATGGAATCAATTTATTATACATTTCAATATATAAGTACAATAATGTACAACAATTATTCAAACTAGTCTAAGGTTCAACTACAAAATTTCAAGTATTAAACCAAGTCGACAATAAGTCCCGAATCACCACTCTAACTCGTCTTCTCTCATCATCTTCTTGACCCCGATCCTGTCCCACCTGTTGTCATGCACACATACAAAACAAGACAACAGCCGGATACTCCGATGAGAATAAATCCCAGTATAAAACATGTATACATGCATATACACAATATAAATCATAAAGCATATTATCATGCATAAAATTCATAACAATAGGTTTCATAATCTAGGAAACCAAAATCAAAATAAGCATGCAGTAACAATGGATTTTATAATCTCTGGAATCAAAATAAAATAAGCATGCAACTCAATTCAATTCATATCTTGACTCGACTCGACTCTAACTCTAGGGATCCCGGTGTGAATAAGACGTCACTGTCTCTCACCTACCCTCCCAATCGGGGTGACTGTACGTCTTATTCCTAGACTTCGGTCATATCTGTATCGAGTGTCTACAATCGGATTGAATCTGGTCCGAAGCGTCGATACCACCGAACATCTAGTTTGGCAAGTCTGCCAATGACTCTCCTATCTCAAAGGCTTGAATATAAATATATAAACAAGACATCATCCTATGAAGAGATTTGAATATAGATCTATAAACAAATCAAATTCATATCAAAAGATAAACAACAATTCTAGTATGTGATTTGGTTTGGAAACTCAAATTGAATCTCATTTGAGTTGTGTCTTCCCCAAACAAAACATGATTTATACCTTTCGTCGTACAATCTGTCGTAGTCGAAGTCTCGAAGACGAATCTGTCAATATCAAATCTGAAATGGAAATGTTGATACATATTCTATCAATCTCTAATCTCAATCAACACATATCCAATTCAATACTTGATCTCGGTACAATTTAACGGCATAACGACGTAATTTCTCGATACCGGTCAATCCAACTCTCAACATATATCACCAATTCATACTTCTCAACTCATAATCATCATCATAAGCATATGATAGTACTCAAATTCTGCATAAGTTAACTCTAAACATGCTGGAAAATAATAACTATAGCATACAACGTCCGTTCTTCGATCCGGTTGCGTTTCTACGATATCAATAATCTCAAGAACATATTATGAAACTCAATTCATCCTTTTCCTAACACATATATATCAAAAGGTGCTGGAATTGAATGAAACTTACATCTTCTTGTAGCTTCCAAAGAAAGGAACCCAAATCTATATTTAGATTCATGTTTTAATGTATAAATCTCACACAATCACAATTATAACTTTGGGAGAACTTGAGGAATTGTTGGAGATGCTCTCGGTTCTGAATTCTGAAATGAGAAAGACTAATCAGTTCAATATCTATATATATACATGCCATGTGTCACAACAAGGAAAAAAGGTGGATTTCTCGCATGCAGCACCGCGGGTGCGGTCACTCTTCACCGCGGGTGCGCTGTGCCCACGGCATGCCTTTCATTTTCTGAAATTAAACAACCGCGGGTGCACTACATATAAGACCGCGGGTGCGGTGTCATTTCTGTAAATACTTTCCAACTCTCTATCCATCAACCGCAGGTGCACTCTTTCTTGGACCGCGGGTGCGGTGACCCTACTGTAAAAATGACTAACTTTTGTCCATGCACCGCGAGTGCGGTGCTTCTCTAGGCGCGGGTGCGGTCCCTTTTTTCAAGCAACACTTCATCTTTTCATTTTATCCACATACAATCTAGGGCATTACAGAATCGAAGACCAATTCAAAAATTGTACTGAAAAGTAAAACAGATAAATGTTAATGACTATTTTAAAATATTTAGTAAGATATAAAGTATGGACTTTTACTTTATAAATTTTCTCTCCCATTGTTTTGACATTTTTCACTACCCTCTAGTGAAAACGGGAAACGCCTTTCCTCATTAGGTACGTAAGGTCCATTTAGCAAATTATGATCCCGAATAATATCAGCCAATCATAATTCCTAAAAGGTAGTTTCCAATTGCATCACCATGCAACCCTCGACGTAAACTTTTGTCTCGCGTTTGATTAGGACCCAATAATATGACGTCGTTCATCTTTACGTATCAAGACTTACCCATCGATGTTGAACCTTAATGGACGGTCGCCATGAGTTCCCTCAATAATATGAACCGAAATCATGGGAGTTCCACGTAGCTCACATCACCATGTCAATGGATGTCACACCTTTTCGGCACCCAGGGCTCCCCCAATAATATGAGCCGAGCCCCGAGCACAGGTAGCGTTCATCATGCACCAATTGTCGATGGAAGACATGGAAATTATAAACAACTTTATAATTCCCCTTTTCGGGATTGATATTAATTTTGAATCTTATTTAAAATGAGGGTTTTTAATTTGAAAGGTCTCATCATTAATTTTATTTAAAAACTCGCCATGTTTGCCGGATTCATCCAATTCTAGGGAAATGCATGGGATGCAAATGCAACTATTACATTTGCCTCCAATATTTACATGTCTTCGATCATCATAATCATCAAGGCCACCATCTTCCAATCTTGATCTTCAACTATACTAATATTTACAAATAAATATTCATGGCAAATAGGGATACATCTCACGGGGTGGGAACGGGCTATAAACCAAGCCCACTTTAAATTTGATAATTATTACAATCATTCAACACAAAATATCCTAGCATACACCTAACAAATTGGGCTTGGGCTTCTGATCATCCCTCATGCATAATATCTGTGGGGACCCGGACGCTAATTCTTCTTCTTAATCATTATTAGGATCAAATGTAACAACTAAGTAAATGGGTCATAAATTTTTTTTAAAAAAATATATGAGTGCGCAACATACGAAATAAACCTTATTTCATTTACAAGATCAAAATCAGATCAAAAGTACAAGTCTTGTACAAAATTAATTTATAACAAATACTGTTCATTCATTACATATCAGGTATGAATACAACTCTACTTCTGGCTCCGAATCTCCACGCTAATCTCAATCTCTCATCCTCTTCTCGATCCTGATCATGTCCTACCTATTGTCATGCATACATACAAACACAACAACTGTCGGATAACTCCGGTGAGAAATATATTCCAAGTATAAACAACGTATACATGCAATCATATAAACAAATATAAAAGCATGGAACAGATATCAATAACATGTATCATAATCTGAAAGACATGAATCGATATAAAACTGTAAATCAGACTCATGACTCATAATCTCTGACTCGACTCTTCTCTAACCTAGGGATCCCGGTTTCCGGACATTGGCATTCGGTATCTGTAAGGCCCGAGAATTTTATTATCGTAATCTGAAATGAATTATGGATAAATTGAGGTGATTATAGATGAAACAGATAAGACCGGGATAGACGAAAAGAAGATCGAATTATGTGCGAGGATAGAACACCTAGCGCATATGCGCGACCGGGCAGGGCGCATATGCGCGAGGCAGGCAGAGCACCTAGCGCATATGCGCGACATGGATCCGCGCATGTGCGCGAGGCTACCCGAGTGTTGTGAAAAATTGTGAAGGACCTCGCGTATATGCGCCGAATGAGGGCGCGCATATGCGCGAGCTGCCGAGACATACACGCACCGAGACATAGCGTCTCGTGCATATGCGCCGAGGATGGTCGCGCATATGCGCGAGACGTGTTGTGTTAGGGTGAAGCCACTTGCCCTTCTTCATGCATGATATATATATATCAAAGTACAATTCCTCCCTTCAGAATTCCAGCGAGGAGAAACGAAACCAACCGAGAGAAGTTAAAGTTCTTAAATCTAGATTTGTGATTGTGTGAAATCCTCCATTAGATTTGCAATCCGACTTTGATACGGTGTTTCTATCGACGCAGGCTTCACCGGGACGCAAGTTTTATTACGTTTTGTTATGTCTTGAAATTATGATATTGTCAGAATCGGATATGATTCATATATGATGTTCTTGATATGTTAGACGTCGTAGAATCGAAACCGGATCGAAGAAATGTTATCGTATACGATTGTTATCGATTTTCCAGCTTATATGGTATGAGTTGTACAGAATTTTGTGGTGATGATATGCATATCATTGTTGTTATGAATTGGTGACATTGATCTTATGATATGTAAGTTGCCGGTATATCAAGACTACACCGTTATGCCGTAGAAATGCATTAAGATTCATATCGTTATTCATATGTTGAGTTGAAGATTGATATAGTGCATCTTATACATGTATTTCAGATTGGAATTGAAGGTTTTGAAGATTGGAATTGATTTAATCCAACCAAACACCAAACAAAGAAAGGTATAAATCAATGTTTAACCGAGAGATACGACTCGAGTCAGATTGGACTAGAGTTTCCCTAAAACACATACTAGATTGTTTATGCTTTGAGATGTATATATATTGTCTATTGAATTATAGAAATGCACTTGAGATAGATGAGTCATTGACAGAGCGGCCAAGTTACTAGATGTTGGTGGTATCGAATTGCATAGGAGAAGATAGATTCCTATTGTAGATGTTCGATACAGAAAGGACCGAAGTCTAGGAATAAGACGTACCGCCACCCCGATTGGGAGAGTAGGTGGGAGATTTGTTACGTCTTATTCACACCGGGATCCCTAGACTTAGATGTGAGTCGAGTCAAGAGTTTTATTTGTATTCACTAATATGTTATAAAATCATGATTCATGTTCTTGATACATGGTTTATGTTTTGTATATGATCTTATGCATTACATGTATACATGTTTTATACTGGGATTTATTATCACCAGAGTTTTCGGCCGTTTTCGTGTTTGTATGTGTGCATGGCAATAGGTGCGACATGATCAGTACCGAGAAGAGCTTGAACGAGTGATGATTAGCGTGGTGATCCAGGCTTAGATGTGAAACTGGTGCTTATTCCTAGACGCGTATTGATGGAAAACGAACACTAGTTAGAAGGTTTGTAAATAGAATAAATTTGCAAGTTGATCATGTGTTGTAGACTTTACATTTGATCTGGTTTGATAAATAAACTTAACTTGTTGTATGCTTGTATACACTTTTAATTAACAATGCTTGGATATTATAAAAAAAAAATTTTTTATCAAAGGAGCATACACAATTGATCCATTTAGTCCCAAATGATTAAAGAAGATGAGTTAGCACATGGGTCCTCACAACAAGTGGTATCACAGCCATAGGTCTGTAGACTGAGATAGAAGAGAGTGAGCGGGGTAGATTGAGTCTTTCCTTGCTTACTTATTGATACTAGCATGAGAATATTGTATTGTTTTTATACTAATGTTCTATGCTAGCATGAAAGCATGTTTTATTGCTTTAAAAGTACATGTTGCTTGAATTATTTAGTTGATTGCAATGTGTACTTGTAAAGAATGATTCAGAACCGATTCTGGATCAGAGGTAAGATGATCCGAGGAGGACTGAGACAGAATAAATATAGTTGAGAACTAATCCTTTTGATAATCAGATATGCCTCCCCGAAGAGCAGCAGTCAGAGTGCCAGAACAGGGCAGTACATCCAATGATCCTATGGATGTGACGGCTGCACCAATGGAAACATTGCTGAAACGGTTTCAGTCATTCAGACCACCGACACTGAAAGGTACCGAGAATTCTGTTGATTGTGAAAGCTGGTTAGATGATATGGAGATGTTGTTTGATTCCCTCGACTACACCGATGAACGAAGATTGAAACTTATTGGGCATCAATTACAAGAAGTTGCAAAGAATTGGTGGATTACAACTAAGAGGGCATTGGAACAGAGAGGTACAGAAGTTACTTGGAAAGTTTTTAAAACTGAGTTTTATCAGCGTTTCTTTCCAGTGTCATATCGGAAGGATAAGGGGGCAGAATTTGCAAACTTGAAACAAGGGCAGTTGAAAATTGAAGAGTATGTTGCAAAATTTTCTACGTTGCTACGTTTTGCACCGCACGTGGCCGAGAATGATGAAGCCGTAGCTGAACAATTTATCAACGGCTTGAATCCTGACATTTTTACTTTGGTGAATACGGGACGACCCAACAACTTTGTTAATGCTTTGAACAGGGCAAAAGGTGCTGAAGCTGGCTTGATTAAGCAGTGAGGAGCATCGTATATTGCTCAGACCCCGAGACCTCCACAGCCTACCGCACAGTTTTCACAACCTCCTCCTAGATTTGAAAGTGGTGGTAGCAGTAGTGGTAAGAAAGATTGGTTGAAAGCCAGAGGAAAACAGTTCAAGAAATCTGGCAGCACTTCATCCAGTTCCAGTGGTCCGAGACCGAGTGGTCATAGTAAGAGTTACACAGGTGTGTATTGCACTACTTGAGGTGGAAGGAATCCCACAGAGCAGTGCCAAGGAGTGACTGTTAGATGCAACATCTGCAAACAATCGGGACATTTCGCTAAAGTCTGCCCACAGAGAGATGCACAGCGATCTCAGAGTGTGGGATCATCCGGTTCAGTAGCTCAAACGGAGAGACAAGCATCTTCTGTACACTCTTTTCAGCCGGCACCCGCACAATCCTAGTCAAGGCCAGGAGGAAGCCAGACGGCGAGCCAACCCCCGAGACAACAGGCCCGTGTGTTTGCATTGACTGAAGAACAGGCTCAGGACGCACCGGATGATGTTATTGCAGGTAACTGTTTCCATTGTGGTTACCCTGCTCATGTATTAATAGATACTGGTGCATCCCATACATTTATAGCTGAACGATTTGCATTGATACATGCATTGCCTGTCAAGTCATTATCTACTGTAGTATCTATTTCTTCTCCTTTGGGGAGTGGTTTGATATCATTGACTTCTGTTAGAAATTGTATGCTACAGTTCGAGGGTAATGAGATTGAGTTAGATTGCATTGTACTTGGGTTGTCTGATTTTGATTGTATTATCGGGATTGATATACTAACCAAGTACAGAGCTACCGTAGACGGTTTTCATAAGATTGTCCGGTTCAGACCGTGATGTGAATCTTTGTACGAACGAATAGCAAACACGATTAAAATCGAATCGCGCCCTCAATTCAATAACGAACAAAGAATCGTTGTTGTCCCGATCTTTTGAATCAAGTTTGAATGTGTGATATTCACCTCTAAATTATAAAAACTTAGCAATAAATATTCACGAGAATAAACAACCGAAATTATAACGAACCTTCAAAGAACAAGCCCTTGACAATCCGCACAAGAACGATCGACAAACGCCACAAAGTTAAAAACTTTGATAAGTTTGATTTTTGATGAACAAAGCAAAAAGCCTTGAAAACTTGAGAAAAAATCTCAAAATTTTGTATAAACTCAATAATAATGTGTATTTTGTTCTCAAATTTTCGTCCAAACATGTTTTAATAATGAAAAGATATCACAAATCTAGACTCCAAAAAAATTAAAACTCTAGAAAGGAAAATATTCTCGCTCAGCCGTCTCAGACACGGACACCGTGTAGACATCCGTGTACGGGTCCGTGTACTCTCGGGAAATCACCTTCAGCTGGAAACAAGGGGCACGGACCCCGTGTCCACCTCCGTGTAAGGGTCCGTGTACACTCGGTGATGTGAATCTTTGTACGACGAATAGCAAACACGATTAAAATCAAATCGCGCCCTCAATTCAGTAACGAACAAAGAATCGTTGTTGTCCCGATCTTTTGAATCAAGTGTGTGTGTTGTGATTTTCACCTCTAAACTATGAAAAGTCTAGCAACAAATAATCACGAAATAAACAACCGAGATTATAACGAACCTTTGAAGAACAAGTCGACGACAATCCGCACAAGCATGATCGACAAACGCCACAAAGTTAAAAACTTTGATAAGTTTGATTTTTGTTTGACAAAGCAAAAGCTTTAATTGTTTGAGAGAAAACTCAAGAACAATGATAAAATATCAATAATAATCTGAATAGTGTTCAAAATTTCGTGCAAATATGTCTACATATTAGAAAAAGATTACAAATCTAGTTACCAAAATAATCAAAACTCTAACTAGGAAATTAGGATTTTTCCGGAACTGGTTCGCGCTCGGGCGATAGAATATTACAGCTCGAGCGCCAAGGACTCTGCACTATTCGCGCTCGGGCGGTAGAATGTTGCCGCTCGGGCGCCGGGTGTTCTGGAATTCACGTCTTGGACAGTCCATCTGGCGCTCGGGCGGTAGTTTTTTACCGCTCGGGCGCGAAGCATTCTGCCACTTTTCTTCGTTCATCACTTGAATGGTGTTCCTATGCCTTCCGAACTCAATCTCATGCACCACAAACCTTTCAGCACTCTGCTCCTTGCTTGTAAGTCCTTCTTCATTGCTCATAAGTCCGTGCAACGCTTCCTTGAACTTCTTCAATCGTCCCCTCGTGATTGGTCCCTCCGGCAACTCCAAAGGGTCCCATGCTTTCCTTGGCGCCTGACCATCCGTGCCGCATCATCCTCCCCTTCTTGAAAAGGATTTGTCCTCAAATCCAGCTCGTCACCTACCTCAAACAATGACAAGTCACTAACATTAAAAGTAGAACTCACGTTATACTCACCAGGTAGATCGAGTTTGTAGGCATTGTCATTGATCCTTTCAAGGACTTGAAATGGTCCATCGCCCCTAGGTAATAGCTTTGAACGTCTCTTCTCGGGGAACATCTCCTTCCTCAAGTGTAACCACACCCAATCTCCCTTCTCAAATATCACTTTCTTCTTTCCCTTGTTAGCTTGCTTGGCATTTTGCTCATTCTTCTTTTCAATATTGGCCTTGACCTTTCATGCAAATCCCTAACAAATTCAGCTTTCTTTTTACCATCCATGTTTAACCTTTCACTCACAGGTAAAGACATCAAATCCAACGGAATCAAAGGATTAAAACCATAAACAATCTTAAATGGCGAATAATTCGTAGTTGAATGCATGCAACGATTATACGCAAACTCAACAAATGGTAAACAATCTTCCCATTCTTTAAGTTCTTTTTAAGAATAGCACGCAAAAGTGTTCCTAAAGTTCTATTGACAACTTCAGTTTGTCCATCCGTTTGAGGATGACATGTAGTAGAAAACAACAATTTTGTGTCAAGTTTAGCCCATAACGTCTTCCAAAAGTAACTCAAGAATTTAACATCGCGATCAGAAACAATAGTCCTAGGCATGCCATGCAACCTAACGACTTCTCTAAAGAATAGGTCCGCAATGTGAGATGCATCATCAGTTTTGTAACAAGCAATAAAATGTGCCATCTTAGAAAACCTATCCACAACAACAAATATAGAATCCCTTCGCTTCTTTGTCCTTGGCAACCCCAAAACAAAGTCCATAGAAATATCAACCCAAGGTTCACTAGGGACGGGAAGTGGTGTATACAAGCCATGTGGTTGTGTTTTAGATTTAGCTTGCCTACAAGTAATGCACTTATCACAAACACGCTCAACGTCACGATTCATGTGTGGCCAATAGAAATGTTCATGCAATGCACTTAAAGTTTTAGCCACACCAAAATGTCCCATTAGGCCAACCCCATCGCTTCCCTAACAAGTAATTCACGAATGGATGATATAGGGATGCACAACCTATCTTCCTTAAACAAGAAACCATGATGCAAATAAAACTTGTCATGTGGACCACGCATACATATTTCAAATTCATTCTTAAAATCCTCATCTAGCACATATAATTCCTTCACATGCTCAAATCCCAAAACTTTAGTCTCCAAAGTAGAGATTAGTACATACCTCCGTGATAGTGCGTCGGCCACTACATTTTCCTTACCTTGCTTGTACTTGATGATGTAAGGAAATGTTTCAATGAATGCCACCTACTTGGCGTGCCGCTTGTTCAACTTCTGCTGCCCCTTAAGGTGCTTAAGAGACTCATGATCCGTGTGAATCACAAACTCCTTAGGCCTGAAGTAGTGCTGCCACGTCTCTTGAGTCCTCACAAGTGCGTAGAACTCCCTATCATACGTAGGGTAGTTCAAGGCTGCTCCATTGAGCTTTTCGCTAAAGTACGCCACTGGCCGTCCCCCTTGCATCAAAACTCCACCAATACCTACACCTGACGCATCACATTCAATTTCAAAAGTGTTAGAAAAATCAGGTAAAACAAGTAAAGGAGCATTAATCAATTTGTGCTTAATAAGATGAAAAGAATTCTCTTGCTCCTCGCCCCAATAGAATGGAACGTTCTTCTTAATTACCGCCGTCATCGGTGCTGCAAGTGTACTAAAATCCTTTACAAACCTCCTATAGAAGCTTGAAAGTCCATGAAAACTTCGGACTTGACCAACAGTAGTAGGCGATGGCCAATCTCGAATAGCACTTACCTTGTCTTCATCCACTTGTATCCCCTGTGAGCTTATCACAAAACCAAGAAAGACAAGTTTGATTGTACAAAAATCACATTTCTTTAAGTTAGCATATAGATTTTCAGCCCTTAGTGTGATTAACACAAGTCTCAAGTGATTAACATGCTCATCCAAGTCTTTGCTATATACTAGGATATCATCAAAGTAAACAACAACAAATTTTCCTATGTATGCACGCAAGACATGGTTCATTAACCTCATAAAAGTGCTCGGAGCGTTAGTCAAGCCAAAAGGCATGACCATCCACTCACATAACCCATCCTTGGTTTTAAAAGCCGTTTTCCACTCATCACCTTCTCTCATCCTAATTTTGTGATAACCACTCTTCAAATCAATTTTGCTAAAGATACAAGCACCATGGAATTCATCTAACATATCATCTAGCCTAGGTATGGGATGCCTATACTTAATGGTTATGTTATTGATTGTCCTACAATCTACACACATACGCCATAAGCCATCTTTCTTAGGAACTAATAAAACAGGTACCGCACAAGGCGACATGGACTCACGCACAAAACCCCTATCTAACAACTCACTTACCTACCGTTGAAGATCCTTCGTCTCCGTCGGATTGCTCCTATAAGCTGGACGATTAGGCAATGCACTCCCGGGCAACAAATCAATGTGGTGTTCAATCCCCCTCAAAGGCGGTAGTCCTTGAGGTAGCTCCTCCGGAAATATATCATCAAATTCCTGCAATAGTGAAATAACATTGCTCGGAAGGGAACCGGCTATATCACTTGTGTTAAAGAGGATCTCTTTATAAAGAATCAACACAAGTGGTTCATGTGTGTGCAACAAGTGTTTCAACTCACTTTTTTGGGCCACATATGATTTCTTTTTGGCCTCTTTCCTCTCATTTTCTTTCCTCCCTTTTTCTTCCCTCTCATTTTTCTTTTGTATGGCTATCTCACTCTTTTTATCACTCTTTTTTTCAGCCAGCCCATTTCTGTTTTCAAAGGCCATCTCACTTTTTAGTTCACTCTTTTTTTCGGCCTCATCTCTCTTCTTTTTTTTCAAATGGTCCTCCAACACTTGCTTTGGGGACAATGGAAGTAAAACAATGGAATCTTTCTTCATCATAAAGGAATACCTATTCTTGTACCCATCATGTGTCACCCGCCTATCATATTGCCAAGGTCTACCCAACAAGATATGACATGCATGCATGGGTACCACATCACACAAAACCTCATCCACATAATTCCCAATAGAAAAGACACCAACACTTGTTTGTTCACCTTCACCTCCGCACAATCGTTCAACCATTGAAGTCTATATGGTTGGGGATGCTTTAATGTAGGTAAACCGAATTTTTCCACCATCTCACTACTAGCCACATTGGTACAACTCCCCCCATCTATGATTAAATTGCAAACCTTTTGATTTACAAAACACCTAGTATGGAACAAGTTTTCCCTTTGGTTAATCTCCTCCTCCTTGACTTGGGCACTCATGATACGCCTAGTCACTAGTGCTTCACCTACAACCGCCTCATATCCCTCATCGGGATCCTCTAACGCAGGCATCTCGTCATCATTGTCTTCCCCCTCACTTTGAGACTCATACTCACCATATTCATTAAAAATCATCACTCTTTTATTAGGGCACTCACAAGCAATATGTCCTAACCCTTGACACCTAAAACATCTAGTATCTCTAGAACGAGTAAGAGGAGTTTCAGATTTACCTTGCACTCCTTGTTTAGGCGCCTTTGGTTTGGTTTCAAATTTGGGCTTGGCGACCACTTTACTCTCCTCACGCTTCACTACATTTGACCTCCAAGAAGATGATGAACCCCCAGTTTGATTGGTGCGGCCAACTCCACGCCTTTTGAGTTGTTGCTCCACTTTTATGGCCATTTGCACCATCTCGTCTAGATCCAAGTAGTGCCGAAGCTCCACTTGATCTTGAATTTCCCTGTTCAAACCACAAAGAAAACGAGCCATGGTCGCCTCACTATCCTCCTCAATATTTGCCCTAATCATGACTACCTCCATCTCCTTATAGTAGTCCTCAACACTCTTCAACCCTTGCCTCAAAGTTTGTAACCTCTTAAAACATCTCCCTATAGTAGTGATTGGGCACAAACCTTTTCCTCATGACCCTCTTCGTCTCATCCCAAGATTCAATAGGTCTCTCATTATACCTCCTTCTAGTGGTCACTAGTTGATCCACCAAATGAGAGCATAATCTAAGAATTCCACCACCGCCAACCTCACCTTCTTTTGTTCGGAGTAGTGGTGACACTCAAACACAAACTCTACCCTCTTTTCCCACTCTAAGTACGCCTTCGGGTCAGACTTCCCATGGAACGATGGAATTTTCATCTTAATGCTACCATGTTACCATCTTCCCTACTCCCATCATATATACCCCGTACGACTTCTCTTCTACCTCTACCGAATCCTCTACCTCTTCCATTCCTACCCCAATTTTCATTTTGACTCTCCTCGTCTCCTCCCAAATCATATTCCTCCTCTTCTTCTCCTCTACCCAAATCTTTAGACTTAGCCTTACCCCCACTAGTACCAACTTCAAGCTTATCCAACCTTTCATGTAACGACTCCATTTGGGTCGTCATCATCCTACTAAAATGCCCAAACTACGCCTCCATTTGAACCTTAGACAACCCCGGGTTCGAACTATCTCCTACCTCCCTCTCCATTTAATTTCAAATTTTTACCTGCAAGAAAACGTTAGTAGAAACAAAATAATCCTCACCCAAATGCTCACGATCATTCCAAAGAAATTCACGCGTCTTTTCTCTCAATTTTTTTTTTGCTCACAACAAATACTCACCGTTCACTCCAAGAAATTCACTCGCACTCAAGTAATGTCACTCGAATTCGAGAGTTCTCTCAAGGTGCTCAAGCTTTGTAGTTGTGTATCAAACAATCAAGTTTCAACTTGTGAACAATTGTGATCGACCCTAAGCTCTGATACCAAATGATGTGGAAAACAGATTCACCAAAAAAAAAAAAATCAACTTTTCTTCGAGAGTCACAGATTCACGAAGAGACGAAGAACGATAAACGAAAACAGATCTGCAAAACTTCGAAGAAATAATAGATCTGAAAATTGAATAACAAGATACTTACTTGAATTCAATGAACCTAAGCTCTGATACCAAATGATGTGAATCTTTGTACGACGAATAGCACACACGATTAAAATCAAATCGCGCCCTCAATTCAATAACGAACAAAGAATCGTTGTTGTCCCGATCTTTTGAATCAAGTGTGTGTGTTGTGATTTTCACCTCTAAACTATGAAAAGTCTAGCAACAAATAATCACGAGATAAACAACCGAGATTATAACGAACCTTCGAAGAACAAGTCGACGACAATCCGCACAAGCACGATCGACAAACGCCACAAAGTTAAAAACTTTGATAAGTTTGATTTTTGTTTGACAAAGCAAAAGCTTTAATTGTTTGAGAGAAAACTCAACGAACAATGATAAAATATCAATAATAATCTGAATAGTAGTTCAAAATTTTGTGCAAATATGTCTACATATTAGAAAAAGATTGCAAATCTAGTTACCAAAATAATCAAAACTCTAACTAGGAAACTAGGATTTTTCCGGAACTGGTTCGCGCTCGGGCGATAGAATATTACCGCTCGAGCGCCAAGGGCTCTGCACTATTCACGCTCGGGCGGTAGAATGTTGCCGCTCGGGCGCCGGGTGTTCTGGAAATCACGTCTTGGACAGTCCATCTGGCGCTCGGGCGGTAGTTTTTTACCGCTCGGGCGCGAAGCATTCTGCCACTTTTCTTCGTTCATCACTTGAATGGTGTTCCTATGCCTTCCGAACTCAATCCCATGCACCACAAACCCTTCAGCATTCTGCTCCTTGCTTGTAAGTCCTTCTTCATTGCTCATAAGTCCGTGCAACGCTTCCTTGAACTTCTTCAATCGTCCCCTCGTGATTGGTCCCTCCGGCAACTCCAAAGGGTCCCATGCTTTCCTTGGCGCCTGACCATCCGTGCTCGCATCACTCGGTCTTCGCAAATGTCATAGGACACGGACCCCGTGTACTGGTTCGTGCTCGGGTCCGTGTATACTCTGGAATTCTTCATCCTCGGCTGTAAAGGACACGGACCCCGTGTGCAGGTCCGTGTAGTCTCGGCCGTCTCCTAACAATGCTTGAATGATATTCCTTTGGCCTCCCGACGTACTCTCATGCATCACGACCCCTTGATGCTATGCTCATGACTCCTTGTAGTACCTCTTTGAACTTCTTTAGTCGTCCCCTCGTGACTGGTCCCTCCGGCAACTCTAATGGATCCCATGCTTTCCTTGGGACTTTACCTTCCGTGTTCGCATCATCCTCCCCTTCTTGAAAAGGATTTGTCCTCAAATCTAGTTCGTCACCTACATCAAACAACGACAAGTCACTAACATTAAAAGTAGAACTCACGTTATACTCACCTGGTATGTCGAGTTTGTAGGCATTGTCATTGATCCTTTCAAGGACTTGAAACGGTCCATCGCCCCTAGGTAGTAGCTTTGAACGTCGCTTCTCCGGGAACCTTTCCTTCCTCAAGTGTAGCCACACCCAATCTCCCTTCTCAAATATCACCTTCTTCTTCCCTTCGTTGGCTTGCTTGTAATATTGCTCATTTTTCTTCTCAATGTTGGCCTTGACCTTTTCATGCAACGCCCTAACAAATTCAGCCTTCTTTTTGCCGTCCATGTTCAACCTTTCACTCACAGGTAAAGACATCAAATCCAACGGAGTCAAATGATTAAAACCATAAACAATTTCAAATGGCGAATAATTTGTAGTACGATGCACGCAACGATTATAAGCAAATTCTACAAATGGCAAACAGTTCTCCCAATTATTTAAGTTCTTTTTAAGAATGGCACGCAACAGTGTTCCTAAAGTTCTATTAATGACTTCAGTTTGTCCATCCGTTTGAGGATGACAAGTAGTAGAAAACAACAATTTTGTGCCAAGTTTAGCCCATAATGTCTTCCAAAAGTAACTTAAGAATTTAATATCGCGATCAGAAACAATAGTCATATGCATGCCATGCAACCTAACGACCTCTCTAAAAAACAAATCCGCAATGTTAGATGCATCATCAGTCTTGTGACAAGCAATAAAATGCGCCATCTTTTAAAATCTATCAACAACAAAAAATATTGAATCCCTCCCCTTCTTAGTCCTAGGCAACCCCAAAACAAAGTCCATAGATATGTCAATCCAAGGTTTATCATGTGGACCATGCATACAAGTTTCAAACAAACTCTTAAAGTCCTCATCTAGCACATACAATTCTTTCACATGCTCAAACCCAAAAATTTTAGATTCCAAGGTAGAGATTAGTACATACCTCCGTGATAGTGCGTCGGCTACGACATTTTCCTTACCTTGTTTGTATCTGATGACGTAGGGGAATGTTTCAATGAATGCCACCCACTTGGCATGCCGCTTGTTCAACTTCTGTTGCCCCTTAAGGTGCTTTAGAGACTCGTGATCCGTATGAATCACAAACTCCTTAGGCCTCAAGTAGTGCTGCCACGTTCCTAGGGTCCTCACAAGTGCGTAGAACTCCTTATCATACGTGGGATAGTTAAGCACTGCTCCATTGAGCTTCTCACTAAAGTATGCCACCGGCCGCCCTCCTAGCATCAACACTCCACCAATACCTACTCCTGATGCATCACATTCAATTTCAAAAGTATTAGCAAAATCAGGTAAAACAAGTAAAGGAGCATTAATTAATTTTTGATTAATAAGATTAAAAGACTCCTCTTGCTCTTCGCCCCAATGGAATGGAACGTTCTTCTTGATTACCGTCGTCATCGGTGCTGCCAATGTGCTAAAATCCTTTACAAACCTCCTATAGAAGCTTTGCAAGTCCATGAAAGCTTCGGACTTGACCAACAGTAGTAGGCGTTGGCCAATCTTGAATAGCACTTACCTTCTCTTCATCCACTTGTAGACCCTGTGAACTTGTCACAAAACCAAGGAAGACAAGTTTGCTTGTACAAAAATCACATTTCTTTAAGTTAGCATATAAATTTTCAGCCCTTAGTGTGATTAGCACAAGTATCAAGTGTTTAACATGCTCTTCTAGATTCTTACTATACACACGGATGTCATCAAAGTAAACCACAACAAATTTTCCTATGTGTGCACGCAAGACATGATTCATTAACCTCATAAAGGTGCTAGGAACGTTAGTTAAGCCAAAAGGCATGACCATCCACTCATATAACCCATATTTGGTTTTAAAAGCTGTTTTCCACTCATCATCTTCCCTCATCCTAATTTGGTGATATCCACTTTTCAAGTCAATTTTACTAAAGACACATGCACCATGCAATTCATCTAACATATCATCTAGTCTAGGTATGGGATGCCTATACTTAATGGTTATGTTATTGATTGCCCTACAATCTACACACATACGCCATGAGCCATCTTTTTTAGGAACTAATAGAACAGGTACAGCACAAGGTGACATGGACTCACGCACAAACCCTCTATCTAACAACTCACTTACCTGCCGTTGAAGCTCCTTAGTCTCCTCCGGATTGCTCCTATAGGCTGGACGATTTGGCAATGCACTCCCCGGCACTAAATCGATTTGTGCTTGATTCCCCTCAATGGTAGTAAGCCTTGAGGTAACTCCTCCGGAAACACGTCTTCAAATTCCTGCAAAAGTGAAACAACAATGCTCGGAAGGTACCCGGCTATATCACTTGTGTTAAGAAGAATCTCCTTGTGAAGAATTAACACAAGTGGTTCATGTGTGTGCATCAATTGTTTCAACTCACCTTTTTGAGCCATATATGTTTTCTTTTTGGCCTCTTTCCCCTCATTTTCTTTCCTCTCATTTTCTTTTCTCTCTTTTTTCTTTTGCATGGCTATCTCACTCTTTTGATAACTTTTTTTTTTCAGCCATTTCAGTTTTACTTTCAAAGGCCACCTTACTCTTTAATTCACTCTTTTTTTGGCCTCAACTCTCTTCTTTTTTTTCAATTGGTCCTCCAACACTTGCTTTGGGGACAAAAGAAGTAAAACAATGGACTCCTTTTTCAACACAAATGAGTACCTATTCTTGAAACCATCATAAATCACCTTCCTATAGTATTGCCAAGGCCTACCCAACAATATATGACATGCATGCATGGGTACTACATCACACAAAACCTCATCCACATACTTCCCAATAGAAAAAGGCACTAGCACTTGTTTTGTCACCTTCACTTCCGCACAACCATTCAACCATTGAAGCCTATATGGTTGAGGATGCTTCAATGTAGGTAAACCCAATTTCTCCACCATCTCAACACTAGCCACATTAGTACAACTTCCCCCGTCTATGAATTAGATTGCAAACTTTTTGATTTACAAAACATCTAGTATGGAACAAGTTCTCTCGTTGGTTAGTCTCCTCCTCCTTGACTTGGGCACTCATGATTCGCCTAGTCACTAGTGCTTCACCTACAACCGCTTCATATCCCTCAACAGGGTCCTCTAACGCAGGCATCTCATCATCATCATCACCCTCACTATGAGACTCATACTCACCATAGTCATTTAAGATCATTACCCTCTTATTAGGACACTCACTAGAAATATGACCCAACCCTTGGCACCTAAAACATTTAACATCCCTAGATCGATTAGGAGTTTCAGATTTACCTTGCACTCCTTGTTTAGGCGCCTCTTGTTTGGCCTCAAATTTGGGCTTTGTCACCACTTTGTTCTCCTCACGCTTCACCGCATTTGATCTCCAAGAAGATGATGAACCCCCAGTTTGATTGGTGCGGCCAACTCCACGCCTTTTGAGTTGTTGCTCCACTTTTATGGCCATTTGCACCATCTCATCTAGATCCAAGTAATGCCGTAGCTCCACTTGATCTTGGATTTCCCTGTTCAAACCACAAAGAAATCGTGCCATGGTCGCCTCATTATCTTCCTCAATATTAGCCCTAATCATGACTACTTCCATCTCCTTATAATAGTCCTCAACACTCTTCAACCCTTGCGTCAAGGTTTGTAGTCTCTTAAACATCTCCCTATAATAGTGGTTGGGCACAAACCTCTTTCTCATCACTCTCTTCATCTCATCCCAAGTTTCTATGGGTCTCTCATTGTACCTCCTCCTAGTGGTCACCAGTTGATCCCACCATATGAGAGCATAGTCTAAGAATTCAACCACCACCAACCTAACCTTCTTTTGTTCGGAGTAGTGGTGGCACTCAAATACGAACTGTACCCTCTTTTCCCACTCTAAGTACGCCTCCGGGTCGGATTTCCCATGGAATGAAGGAATTTTCATCTTAATGCTACTCATGTTTCCATCTTCCCTATTCCCATCATATCTGCCCCGTACGGCTTCTCTTTTTCCTCTCCCGAATCCTCTACCTCTTCCATTCCTACCCCAATTCTCATTTTGACTCTCCTCGTCTCCTCCCAAATCATACTCTTCCTCTTCTTCTCCTCTACCCAAGTCTTTATGCTTAGATTTACTCCCACTAGTACTAACCTCAATTTTATCCAACCTCTCATGTAGGGTCTCTAATTCATTCCTTATCATCTTACTAAAATGTCCAAACAACGCCTCCATTTGGACTTTAGACAACCCCGGTTTTGAACTATCTCCTACCTCCCTTTCCATTTAAATTTAAGTTTAGTACCTGCAAGAAAACGTTAGTAGAAAACAAGATATATTCCTCACCCAAAATGTAAGGCTCGAGATTTATTAGTTTTCATTGATGCGATATTCGAAAGATATGAGTATGCATGACATGTAATGAGAGGCACTGAATGAGATTATGAAGGGTTGCATAAAGTCTAGACCGCACCCGCGCTACGAACAAGACCGCACCCGCGGTTGAGGGACAGAGAGTTGGAGATTAATTACAGAAGTGACACCGCACCCGCGGTGAAGTAGTACCGCACCGCGGTGCATGGCCAGTAGTGGATGAAAGTTGCTACTGGAGATTGAGCGCACCCGCGGTGCTAGAAAAACCGCACCCGCGGTGTTGTACCAGTAGGGTCAGCGCACCCGCGTTAAAAGACAGAGCGCACCCCGCGGTCGAAGCTTTCGGAAAAGTTGATGTATATCATTACACTGAGCGCACCCGCGGTTAGCGAATGAGCGCACCCCGCAGTGCGACGTGCAACATGAAAAATAAGCCACGTTTCCTAGTGTTGCATGCAGTATATATATAGAATTGCACGCCTTTCCTTCACAAAATTCAGAAAAGGGTCGAAGCTTTGAGAGAAAATCCTTACGCCTTCGTAGATGTTGTGATTGTGAAAGATCAGCCCGTTAGAATTTTAATCCGATTTCAGTACTGGTTCCTATCGACGCAGGCTAAACTGGACGTAAGTTTTGTTACTATTTAGATCATGATTTGACTTTATGATATCGTCAGAAATTGAATAGAATCAGATATGATGTTCTGCTATAGTAGACATTGTGATATGAAGTCAGATTAAAGAATAGATTGGTTATGCAATTGTTATGATTTCGAAAGATATTGATTGAGATTTGAAATCAGAGTAGTGTTTGTTACTGATTTTGAATATACCAGATATGGAAATTATGAGTTGGTCTGGTATTTATTATGAATTCTGGTACTATATTGTGATGTTGGGATTGACGGGATTATCGAGATTTCATTGTTATGCCGTTTGAAACATCCGTTGATTAGATTGATCAGATCAGTAAAGATCTCGAGTGGTATCGTGAATCATTGATATGAATTAGATTGTACCTTGTTCAGATATCGATCAAATTATACCGATTTGAGTATTGATCAGAACCGGTTTTGAATCGAATTATAAACTGATATTATATTGATGCAATTGTCATTGCCAGACTGGTTATGGATAGATGGGAATACAAGACTTCGTCTTTCGTCAGACGGGAAGACAAGGGTATAATTCATGTGAATTCGGGAGATACGACTCGAATCAGACTTGGTTGGAGTTTCCCTAAATCACATACTAGATTATTATTTATATTTGATTATGATTATGTCTTGTTTATAGATTTATATTCACGCAGTGAGATAGGAGAGTCATTGGAAGACTTGCTAACTAGACGTTCGGGTAAGTATCGACGTTCGGATCAGATTCAATCCGATTGTAGACATTCGATACAGACGGGGGCTAGAACGTCTAGGAATAAGACGTACAGTTACCCCGATTGGGAGGGTAGGTGACAGACAGTGACGTCTTAATTCACACCGGGATCCCTAGAGTTAGAGTCGAGTCGAGTCAAGACATGAATTGAATTGAGTTGCATGCTTATGTTATTTTTGTTTCAGAGATTATGGAACCCATGTCACTGCATGCTTATTTTGATTTAGTTTCATAGACTATGAAACCTATGTTATGAATTCTATGCATGATAATATTCTTTATGATTTATATTGTGTACATGCGTGTATACATGTTGTATACTGGGATTTATTCTCATCGGAGTATCCAGCTGTTGTCTTGTTTGTATGTGGCATGACAACAGGTGGGACAGGATCGGGGTCAAGAAGTTGATGAGAGGAAGATGAGGTTAGAGTGGTGATTCCGGACTTATGTAGACTTGGTTAATACTTGAATTTAGTAGTTGAACCTTAGACTAATTTGAATAATTGTTTGTACCTTATGTACTTTTATACTGAGATGTATATTAGTAAATTCCATTACGACCCGCACTTACATTTTAAAAAAAAAAAATTAGACCCCTGTTTATTTTACTTGATAATTAAATCCCAAAGATGATTAGAAGATGATTAGCGTCCGGTCCCCAAAACAGGTGGTATCAGAGCTTTAGATCGATAGATGGAGATAGAAGAGATGAGCGGGGTAGATAGATTGAGTTTTCTTTCCTGCATGTGATTGCTAGCATGAGATTTATTTTAATGTTGAGTGTACATTGTGTATGCTAGCATGAGATTATGTTTTACCTGCTTTGAAATACATGGTTACTGATTATCTGATTTGAGTTGGTATTATGTATTATTGAGTATGAATCAGATTTATTCATGATCAGCAGTAAGATGATCAGATAAAGATTGGAACAGATTTGTAGTATTTGAGTACTAATGTTTTGATAAGCAGATGTACCTACTCGAAGAATTCCAGAAAGGGGTAGTACTTCGATTGAACAGATAGATGTATCAGAAACTCATATGGAAATACAGTTGGAAGAATTTCAGTATTTCAGCCGCCTATTCTGAGTGGTGTCGAGACGTCTGAAGATTGTGAGAACTGGTTTAATGACATAGAAATGCTGTTTGATTTACTTGATTATTCAGATGAGCAAAGAATTAAACTGATATTCCCCAGTTACGAGAGACCGCCAGGAGTGGTGGATTACAAGTAAAAGAATGCTAGAACAGAGAGGTACAGTGATTTCGTGGAAAATATTCAGAACTAAATTTATCGAAG
Source organism: Primulina tabacum (assembly GCF_025594145.1). Taxonomy (NCBI): domain Eukaryota; kingdom Viridiplantae; phylum Streptophyta; class Magnoliopsida; order Lamiales; family Gesneriaceae; genus Primulina; species Primulina tabacum. Next base: position 2,045 of record NW_027459741.1, on the reverse strand, counting down.
ATTTTTCTCAGTTTCGTACCGGGAGGACAAGAAAGTAGAGTTTGAGAATTTGAGACAAGGTCAACTGAATATTGAAGGTATGTTGCTAAATCTCTACTCTACTGCGTTTTGCTCCTCAAGTAGCTGGGAATGATGAAGCTGTAGCTGAGCAGTTATCAGAGGATTGAACTCGGAGATAGTTGCATTGATGAATATGCAGCGACCTTATCATTTTGCTGATGCCTTGAGTAGAGCGAAGAGAGCGGAGGCAAGTTGATTAGACAACTAAAAGGGTGTGCGATGCAACCCCAGACACAGCAATCCCCTCTCCGATTTGATCGCGGCAGCACGAGTGGAAAGCAAGATTTGCTGAAAGCTCGAAAGAAGCCATTCAAGAAGTTAGGGAGCGAAATGAGTGGTTTGTCTAGCTCCAGTGGTTCCAGCCCGAGTTATGTCGGAGTTTATTGCAGAACTTGCGGAGGGAGACATCCCACAGAGCAATGTCAGGGAGTGACTAGTAGTTGCCATATTTGTAGACAGCCGGGACACCTTGCTAGAGTTTGTCCTCAGAGAAATTCCCGAAGATTTTAGGGAGCAGAAGACTGAGGAACAGACATCGGACACACCTGATGATATAGTGGCAGGTAGTGTTCTTTTATGATTATATTGCATATGTATCGATATATACTATGCATTCCCTATGATTATCTGACTGAGTTGCATTGAGATCTGTGTCTGTTGAGTGATTGTACTGTAGTATTGATTCCTTACTTTTTGGGAAAGAAAGATTGATATCAGAGATTCTGTGAAATATGTATACTACAGTAGGATGAGAATGAGGTCGAGTTAGATTATGATGTACTTGTGTTTTATTTGACCGCTATTGATATTAATATGTGAACAAGTACAGAACTATTGTAGATTCAGTCCAGAAAATATAAGATTCAGACCAGATAGGAATGATGAGTAAACAATTCCTCGGTAAGGATTCTAGATCTAGAATTCCTTTGATATCTGTATGTTATGACTCGATTAATACAAAAGGAGCAGATGGTATCCTTATGTATTCAGTGGATGTACTGAATCGAGCCTAGCATGGCAGATTTGCCAGTGATGTACGAGTTGGCTGATGTTTGCCAGATAAGATTCCAGATTTGTTTTGTATTAGGAAGATAGATTTCGGAATTTAATGATACCAGGTACAGGTTTGTGTTTAGAATTCAGTACAGAATGATATTGAATGGCAGAATCACTGACATGAAAGGAAAGAATTGAAAGATCAGTAGAAGCGAGGGGCAGGAGTTACATTTGATTTAGTGGTTTCTCGGTGACATATTTCAGTATGTTCAGAGATATTATGAGATTCATGCTCGTAGTATCTGACTTGATATTTGTAGCATTTGATTGATTGAATCGAATATCTGAAGATTTATTGAATACTCTGAGAACTGTGATATATACAGAAATTATTCAGATAAAAATCTTGCTTAAAAACAGATGTAGTCAGAATAATCGATATCTGAAGTCAATATACGATGATTTTGACCAGTTGAGATCAGAATCAGTGACTGAGAATAATACCGATATAAGAAATTTCAGAAATGTCAGAATTGTCAGAAATTTATTTGGTCTGAATGACAGATTTCGTATACGATGTTATTTTGTGTCTGCCTGGAGTATGGTTCTCAGCCAGTTTGATACAGATCATGTGAACCTTTGAGATTATATACAGTTCAATCCTAATCAGAGTTGAATTCGAGAATTTCAGTAGATCAGAAATATAATCAGAATGATCAGAGCTTAATTTCGATAATCAGAGTAGAGCATCGATCAGGGGGAAGATATGAGTTTTACTATATGAAAATGATTATCTTATAATGTCAAATGTTTCAGAATTGTACAACAGAATTGATATCGATTATCAGAACCGAATACCAGGTAGATTTTTCTTTAATATATACTAACTGATTGTTTATACCAATAATTCGAATTGGACGTGACAGATAGGGTCAGAAGGACACAGAAATGGATTCAGTAGTCGTTCAGGACAGAAGAAATTAGATGAT